>NW_019943696.1:63043-65746 GCF_002910315.2 Salvelinus sp. IW2-2015 | reverse complement strand
AAGTATCTCGGAGAAACTGAAGATGGACCACAGGAAGATTGACCACCATGCACAATGCCACAGCGTCAATGGAGTGGTGTAAAAGCTCGCCGCCATTGGACCTGGAGCAGTGGAAACCCGCTCTCAGAAAGTGATGAGTCACATTTCACCATCTGACAGACGAATCTGGGTTTGGCAGATGCCAAGAGAACGCAGACATGCCCCAATCATAGTACCAACCTGAAGTTTGGCGGAGAATAATGGCCTGGGCTGTTTTTTTTTAATGGTTTTTTTATGGTTCACCGCAAGAATGCTGGTTAAGTGTGCCTTGAACTTCTAAATAAATCACAGACAGTGTCCCCAGCAAAGCACGCCCCACACCCAATAACACTCCTCCTCCATGCTTTACTGTGGGAAATTACACATGCAGAAGAATCATCTGTTCACCACACCCCGTCTCAACAAAGACACTAGCGGTTGAACCAAAAATCTCCATTGGACTCCAGACCAAAGGACACATTTCTACTGGTCTAATGTCCATTGCTTGTGTTTTGGCCCAAGCAAGTCTCTTTTATTATTGGTGTCTTTTAGTATGGTTTCTTTGCAGACTTCGACCACGAAGGCCTGATTCATGCAGTGTCTTCTGAACCAGTTGATGTTGAGATGTGTCTGTTACTTGAACTTATTTATTGGGCTGCATTTCTGAGGTGGGTAACTCTAATGAACGTATCCCTCTGCAGCAGAGGTAACTGTGGGTCTTCCTTTCCTGTGGTGGTCCTCATAGAGCGCAGTTTCATCATAGCGCCTGTGGTTTTTGCGACTGCACTTGAAGAAACTTTAAAAGTTCTTGACATTTTCCGGATTGACGGACCCTTCATGTCTGAAAGTAATGATGGACTGTCGTTTCTCTTTGCTTATTTGAGCTTGTTCTTGCCATAATATGGACTTGGTCTTTTACGGCAAAAATAGGGCTATCTTCTACATACCACACTACCTTATCACAACACAACTGAATGCATAAAGAAGGGAAATAAATTCCACAAATTACCTTTTAATAAGGCACACCTGTTAATTGAAATGCATTTCCAGGTTACTACTCATGAAGCTGGTTGAGAGAATGCCAAGAGTGTGCAATGCTGTGCATCAAGGCAAAGGGTGGCCTATTTGAAGAATCTCAAATATAAAATATATTTTGATTTGTTTAACCCTTCTTGGTTACTAATGATTCCATATGTGTTATTTCATAGTTTTGATCTCTTCACTATTATTATACATTTAAAATTGTCAAAATAAAGAAAAATCCTTGAATGAGTAGGTGTTCTAAAACTTTTGACCGGTAGTGGTAGGTGTTATTGCTTTTCTACCATTGTGCCGTATTGGTGGATTCAGTCCCTCACTTTGTCCTCAGACTCTCTCCAGGTCTTGTGGAGATTCTGCAATTCCGTCCACAACAATGTTGTTCCGCCTTGATTGTCCCTCGAGATTGTCATCCGTCATTGTTATCATGGATTCACATGCAGAACTGATGTCCTCTCTCAATGATTTCTGTCATCTTGCCGTTCTCCTGTTTAACTCATCGAGCTGACCCTGGGAGAACTGCAAACTGTTCTTCAGGTCCTGGACCTCTTAGGTCAGGTCATCCATTTGTGTATTAGTTGACTCCACCGGTATTGTTCTTCAGGTCCTGGACCTCTTTGGTCAGGTCATCCATTTGTGTATTAGTTGACTCCACCGGTATTGTTCTTCAGGTCCTGGACCTCTTTAGTCAGGTCATCCATTTGTGTATTAGTTGACTCCACCGGTATTGTTCTTCAGGTCCTGGACCTCTTAGGTCAGGACATCCATTTGTGTATTAGTTGACTCCACCGGTATTTGGACAAAACACTTGAAGCTATATTCTTGTTGTTGTAGCAACTGCTTGTAGAACTATTTCTGTTAATTTAAAAGATCCTTCACCTGTGATAGAGAGACACCACTGTCCTCGACGGTACTCCCACCGGCTTTGGTGTTTGTCATGGTAGCAGCGTAGAATGCGTGTTACTCCTCGCAGTTCCAGACAGGGCACGTCGCAGGGCAGATAGAAACAGCAACAAACAGCAAGGATTTAAACAGTCACACTCCCAGGACAATCCGTGGTACTCGACCTGAGATAAATTAATAATGAACTAGTCTGTGACAACAGTGTGAAGTTTGGAGTTTGTGACAGCAACTATGTGAGTGTCTTACAGTATTATAGACACTATGTCCTGGGATTTACTATGATCTTCTATGTAGTAGAACCCCTTACAGTATTATAGACACTATGTCCTGGGATTTACTATGATCTTCTATGTAGTAGAACCCCTTACAGTATTATAGACACTATGTCCTGGGAGAAAATGACCAAAATCAACTACACTGCTCAAAAAAATAAAGGGAACACTTAAACAACACAATGTAACTCCAAGTCAATCACACTTCTGTGAAATTAGGGATATACAGACTGAGGAAGGAACTGAGAAAGCCTCATCTAGGCATTACAGACTGAGGAGGAAACGGGGGAAAAGCCTACATCTAGATACGCTGAGGGAGGGACGGGGAAAAGCCTAATCAGGATACGGATGAGGGGGCAACAGGATCTGATAGACGGGAAGGAAACGGGAAAAGCCTCATTAGGAATACAGGACTATGGGGAAACTGGCGGAAACATCTAGAATACAGGGACTTAGAGGGAAACGGAGGAAT
>NW_019943696.1:52610-60270 GCF_002910315.2 Salvelinus sp. IW2-2015 | reverse complement strand
TAGGAAGCAACACATGATGAAATAAAATTTCACGATGCGTTGTGCGAATGGAATAGAAAACAGGTGGGAATATAGGCAATTTAGCAAGGCAACCCCCGAATAAAAGGAGTGGGTTCTGCAGGATGGTGACCACAGACCACTTTCAGTTCCTATGCTTCGCTGGTGTGATGTTTTGGTCACTTTTTGGAATGCTGGCGGTGGCTTTCACATCTAAGTGGTAGCATGAGACGGAGTCACATACGCCACACAAGCTGGCTCAGGTAGGTGCAGCTTCATCAGGAATGGCAGCAGTCAGATGCGAGCTGTGCACGAAGGTTTGCTGTGATCTTGTCAGCGGAATAGGTGTCCGAGACATGGAGAGCGCTACCAGGGAAACAGCCGAGTACATCAGGAGGACGATGGCGGAGGCCGTAGGAGGGAACAACCGCCAGGCAGCAGGGACCGCTCACCTCCGCTTTGAGCAGGAGAACACAACACAACGCAAACAACGAAAAAAGAGCACTGCCAGGCCCAATGGCAAAAATGACACTGCCAGCAGGCCATCAACATGAATAGCATGTAGTCATGAACGCAAAAACGTCAAAAGAACCAACGACATCCACAGGTGGAATGGGTAGGGTAATGCAGAAGAGACCGCGATACCAACAAAGGTGGGGGATTGAAATGCGGCGTACACAGCCCAACACCATGCAGGATTTTGGGCATTTGCCAGCAGAACACCAAGATTGGCAAATTCGCCACTGGCGCCCTGTGCTCTTCACAGATGAAGCAGGTTCACACTGAGCACATGTGCAGCAGACGTGGACAGACCGAGCTAATCTAGGAATACAGACAGAGGGAAGGAAACGGAGAAAAGCCTCATCTAGGAATACAGACTGAGGGAAGGAAACGGGGAAAAGCCTAATCTAGGAATACACACTGAGGGAGGGAAACTGTCACGCCCTGGCCATAGAGAGGCTTTTATTCTCTATTTTGGATAGGCCAGGGTGTGACTAGGGTGGGCATTCTTGTTTCTTTATTTCTATGTTTTCTATTTCTTTGTGTTTGGCCGAGTATGGTTCTCAATCAGAGGCAGCTGTCTATCGTTGTCTCTGATTGAGAACCATACTTAGGTAGCTATTTTTTCCACCTGTGTTTGTGGGAAGTTGACTTTGTTTAGGGCACATAGCCTTACCTTCACGGTTTGTTTTTGTAGTGTTTATTGTTTTGGTCGGCGTCATTTTTATCTAATAAAAGGAAAATGTACGCTTACCACGCTGCACCTTGGTCCTCTTCTTTTCACGGCCGTGACAGAAACGGGGAAAAGCCTCATCTAGGATTACAGACTGAGGGAGGGAAACGGGGAAAAGCCTAATCTAGGAATACAGACTGAGGGAGGGAAACGGGGAAAAGCCTAATCTAGGAATACGGACTGAGGGAGGGAAACGGGGAAAAGCGTAATCTAGGAATACAGACTGATGGAAGGAAACGGGGAAAAGCCTCATCTAGGAATACAGACTGATGGAAGGAAACGGGCAAAAATCTAGGAATACAGACTGAGGGAAGGAAACGGGGAAAAGCCTAATCTAGGAATACAGACTGATGGAAGGAAACGGGGAAAAGCGTCCCAGAGTTCCAACGAACTTGGCTGCATTCCCCCCCAAAACATTCCCCTTTATAGTACTTTATTTTTTATCAGGGCCCATAGTGGAACATATAGAGAATAGGTTCCCAGTTAGGACACATCCCTAGTCTTACTGGCATTAGGTGGTGCCTCAAGGAGACCACTAGGGCCTATCTAGCTGATCCTAGGTCCCCCAGACAAAAGTCCCTGTGGAGAGATCCCTCTTGAATTCATTTTGTTTCTATCTTGATCTGGGTTCCTCCTTTAGTAGTGCAATGGGAGACTGGGTGACTCAGTGGAGAGACCAGCGGAGTAGGATTGGGATCAATAACAAAGTCAGAGATCCTAATGGAATAGATTGTGATTCGTAAACCAAACTGTCACTCACTAACCCAATCAGAAGTGTGCTGGGCGGGACTTAGTCGTGTAGAGGTTATATTCAAGGTTGGGCTGGTGAATTCAGTTTGTAATCCTGTAAAAATCAGGAGAGTGAACTGCAATTCAAGTATTGTGAATTGAAAATTGACGATTCAATTCACTTCCTGCACTGACTGAATTAAAAACTGAATTGAACCTAACCCTGGTTGAGTAAGGAATAGAGTTAGGGGTGGGGCTAACGTCCATCCACAGGAAGCATTGCAAATCATACCCATCACCAAAGAAATGGCCATTCTCTAATGTGAAGGGACAGCACAGCAGTCAAGCCACTCTTATGTATCTACAACTAGGACATAAAGTGAGATGAAGCATTAAGATGTGAATGRGTTCAACAATATGCATTACCATCTTCTAGAAATATGTACGCTGTTATGACATTAAAACCCTTTCCTGCATCAATGAACTGGGGGGGGGGGATGTTATTCATATGTTTATAATTTCAATGATAATACATCTTCTTTTTTTTTTTAGCACTGAAAATCCGAGTGGTTTTCATTGTCAAACGGTTTTCTATAGTTCAGTCTTCTGTGGTTGTTATATAAAGTTAATAATGGGGATGCAACTCTACAATGTATACTATTGACAACTCTTATCTGACATGAAGCAGGTGGTTTCTGTTTTTTTAAAAGCATAACCATGTGTGTGAAGTGCGATACTTTGATTTTCAAAGTCGATTTGGGTTCAACACCGTGTGACCCTGATTTACCACTGTAGTAAAAGTTAACTTCCAAGACCCCAAGAACACAATCCAGCAGTACTCTCCTTTTTGCTGTATATATATGTCATGACCACAATTGGTGGACTGATTCTGCTGAGAATCTTTTTTTATATTTTTTTATGTTTTTTCATTGGGTGATGTTGTGTGTGTGGTGTGTGTCGTGCGTGTGTGTGTGTGTGTGTGTGTGTTGTGTGTGTGTGTGTGGTGTGTGTGTGTGTTGTGTATGTTCGCGGTGCGTGTTCGCGTGCGTGAGTCGTGTGCTGTGGTGTAAGCGGTGTGTTGTGTGTGTGTGTGTGTGTGTGTGTGTGTGGTGTGTGTGTGTGTGTGTTGTTGTGTTGGTGTTGTTGGGTGCGTGTGCTTGTTAAGTCCCTCCCTCCACTCAGTACATGGCCCTGATTTTTAGGTGAGGTCTAATGGAGCCCAAGGGGAAACACATACCCATCAGCCATCACTCCCTGCTAAACTGCGGTCAGGCTTGGGGGTGGGGCCAAGCCCCAGTGCACCGTTTGCCGTAGCACCATAACTTCCACCCAGGCGCTGAGTGTCGTGTGTTGTGTGTGTGTGTGTGTGTGCGTGTGTGTGTGTGTGTGTGTGTGTGTGTGTTGTGTGTTGTGTGTGTGGTGTGTGTGTGTGTGTGTGTGTGTGTGTGTGTGGTGTGTGTGTGATGTACCATGTCTCTCAAGTGCGTACCCATGTCCCATGCGTTTTGAAAGTTGTTCCCGCCGATGACAGTCTCTCGCAGGGAGCGGGTGGCAAGAGTGATGCACATCTAGGACGCTTGGCTGGCCCAGGGCACCCATGAGATACTCCAATCCTGAGAAGAAAGATCTATTACCAAAGGATGACGGGGCTCGTCGAACCTATCAGTACGCCTATCGCGGTCGCTCACTGTCAGGTACCGGCCTCACTGTCATACGCTTACTCAGTCCTACTGTAGTACCTATTCAGTACCGCCTCACCTGTGTCACTCGTACCGCTCACTTCAGACCCCTCACTGACTAGCACGGCGTACCGCCTCACTGGTCAGTACCGCCTCACTTCAGTACCGCCTCAGCTGTCAGTACCGCCTCACGCTCGGACCGTCAGTACCGGTACCGCTCACTGTCAGTACCGCCTCACTGTCTATACGCCTCACTGACGACCAAAGTCCACAGACTCCACACTCCTAGGATGAGTCTCAAGTAGAACATTTATAATTTACTGCACTACTTTTCTGGTTAAAGTAGTTCACTATAAAGGGAATAGAGTGTCATTTGGAACGTACCCACAGACTTGAGATGCAGAAATTATCAACTAAAACGAGAAGTCCCTCAAGTGGAAGAGAGACCGAACAAGAGAACATTATGTTCCCGACTCCTGGACATCGTATATATACCGTTGTCTGGACATACATTGTAGACCTGAAATTGGTTGTGACTTCTGGTATCAACGTAGTGTGACATGGTATCAACGTAGTATGGACGTGTTATTAACGTAGTATTGGACGTGTATATTAACGTAGTGTGGACGTGGATATCAGTAGTAGTGAACCATGGTATCGAACGTAGTAATGGAGGTTATTAACGTATATGGACGTTGTTATTACAGTAGTGTGGACGTGTTAATTAACCGTAGTAATGGACGTGGTAACAACGTTAGTATAGGACGTGTTATACTATGGCGGTATAACCGTAGTATGGAGGTGTTATTAACGAGTATGACTGGTTATCACTAGTTAAGATAGTTATTAACGTAGTATGAGTAGGTATTCAACGTTAGTAATTGGACGTGTTATTAACGTAGTATGGACGTGGTACACGTTGGGTGTTCAACGCCTGTATGAATGTAGTATGTTGTATGACTTGACAGGTACAGGTACAGCCCTATTTTTCCTGGTCCATGTCCTGCAGTCGTCACGGCAGCACCATGACACAGACATTTTTTCAAAAGCTTTGGCAACATTTTCCACTTGCAATCGCGCACTCGCATTCAGTGCGGAAAATAAGACTAACATTTGAAAGGTARGACTGAATCTGTATACTATACTGTGTGTGTGTCACTCATTCAAATGCAAGCAATGTCTCACAATCCTTCCAGAGACCAACCTCCATGCCCTGCAATCTAGTGCTAAAACATAATTAATATGCACTAGGCTTAGATGATGTTTGAGGACACCTCTTCTGCGATATGCTACTCCAAAGTATTGTGATATCCGATGTAATTGGTTTTGTGCCGTTAATGACTCCATCACTCCAGACTGTTAAATTTTTTGTGCTTATTTACAATATTATATCTGCATTCTCATTAAATAATCTTTGTGTGGCGAAGAAATAAGACATAGTTCATTCATTTAGACTTCATTTTCAACATAATGACACAGCCGAACTGATAAAACTGCACAGTTTTGATTTGTAAAGTTCAAATAGAGTATAGTCTAGTATAGTCACGGTATATATCGCCAATGTTAAAGGAGGATACTTGATCAGTTGTACAAGTGAATGCCTTCAACTGAAATGTGTCTTCTGGGGGGGGCTGCCATAATCGACATCCACGTCTTCGGCGCTTGGGGAACAACTGCCTTGCTCAGGGGCAGAASGACAGATTTTCACCTTGTCAGCTCGGGGATTCGATCCAGCAACCTTCCGGTTACTGGCCCAACGCTCTAACCACTAGGGTACCAATACTACCAATACCATGGTATTCTATTTAACCATATATCGGCCTAACCCTAATATGCATGTGTGACATARTTCACATAACTACGTGATAATACACATATGGCATGCGTTGTCATAACYCCACGGAAAATGTTCACATCAAGCGTAGATTTCATGGATACCATTTRTATGTCTCTGCATRCAGTATGAAGGAAGTTAGAGGTAGTTTCACGAACCAATGCTAGCAGATACCATAGACTTCCAGMCATTARGCTAACGCTAGTTAGCAATAACCTTCAAACTGCACYCAGAGACATACAAATGGTATGCARGAGTTAATCTGACTTTGGGGAAGTAGATAAAGGGCCTCATTTCTGCTGTGCAGGGTAATTCTCAGCAACAAAAGAGTGATCAAATTAAGATCCAACATTTGTATATCATAATGTCACGCTATATCACCAAGAGGTATATAGACTCACTAAAATAAATAACAGATTCTTTACATGCAGTAAATCGTTATGATACATATCATATAATAATTAATCATAATACCATATAATACCATATTACCCATGTCTGTGTGGTAACCCATTCTGTGTGGTCATCACATTGAGATGAATGCTTAGCTATATCCACTCCATGTAATTGCTCGGTCTGAGAAAGCCAGAGCCTGGTAGTAATATACTGTGTGCAGACGTCCACATTCTTCCCAGTTAAGACAGAGCCTGGAGCGCTAACTCTACTGAGTCCCGACCTTAACTCAATGAAGGAGGAAGGACGGTGGGAAAGAGGGAGCGAGCTTGGTCACAGAGATGAGCACATTGAGCTGTAATAGTATTGTTGTGTGTGTGAAGGGCTGGGTGGGAGGAGAGGGCAGCGCGGGCTGACATGGGAGTGGTGTGTGGTGTGCTGGTGTGTGTGGCTGTGTGTGTGTGTACTGTTGTGCGTGTTGGTGCTGCTGTGCTACTATGTGTGTGTGTGGTATGTGTTGTGTGTGTGTGTGTGTGTGTTGTGTGTGTGTGTGTGTGTGTGTGTGTGTGTGTGTGTGTGTGTGTGTGGTTGTGTGTGTGCTGTGCCGTAGTGTGGCCGCATGTGAGCGGCTGAAGCCCGCGAGAGTGCGCTGTTGCCTGAAAGGTCCAATATAGCCTTTTTCTATCTCAATATCAAATAATTTCTGGGTAACAATTAAGTACCTTACTGTGATTGTTTTCAATTAAAATGGTCAAAACAAAACAAAGAAATTGCTTCTTCGCTAACATGCTGACCACACCGCCCGCATTGCGAGGGTGAGCATTGCAAAATAAATGTTATTTGTTAGTCAATGATTTCAGTCACACTGCTCACGCACATCAACGAGCGTCTGCGCTACAAGTCCTGCCTCTGCCATCTCCTCATTGGTTTTTAGGAGCATATACCCAGGTGGGTGATTGAAAGGTGAACTGAGGTCCACACTCCAGTCCAGTTGGTGGTGGTAATGGGCCTTAAAGTTGCTTGCCAACCGCCATATAAAGTCAGAAGAAGAAGAAGAAGCCTGAAGGAGGAGAGATTACTAGAAACAAACGATTTTATGTGGATTAATTGTCCGTGTTTGTCTTTAATTATGATTAAACCACGTTGTTACGACAAAATACAACTTTCCTATACAGATTAAAATCATTCACCTGCTCCACAGCAAGCTGCTCTATCCGCACTGATTGGTGAAGCAATTTAATATTGAGCTAAATTTAAAAAATATATATTTCACTGGTTTAAAAGGAAACAGAAATTAACGATATAAACCAGTACTGTTTTGGGGTTTGAACCGGTTCAGAACTTTATTTTGCTGGTCGGAACAGTGGAAAGGAACAAACAAATAATAAAATGGTTCTGTTCCAGAACCAAACAGTTGAAAAAGGGTTTTCACATGTCACATGATGACATTACCATGGAGGGACAAACCTCCATCCCACTAAAAAAACAGGATGAGATTTCAGGCGGTCTTTTCAAAAAGCTCTGATACTGAAAAGGCATCACCATCATCATTTACCCAATATTATTCCAACCTCATAGTGTAGAGAAATATATACAACACAGGAAAAATCATGTTTTTGATTGCACTGCTTTAAGATGAATCACGCTTGTTTTAATCACGGTCACGGCTTTCAATAGATTCTTCTCTCTCAGCTTCAGTCAATGGGAACTGATAGCAAGCAGACTTGCTTCGACAGTCAAACAAATTATTAGTCATTGTGTGTGTGTGTGTGTGTGTGTGTGTGTGTGTGTGTG
>NW_019943696.1:47466-47843 GCF_002910315.2 Salvelinus sp. IW2-2015 | reverse complement strand
GACAACAGAAGTGTGAAACCTTTGTCTTTTTGTGTAATATGTTCAGGGCATATGACTTCAGCCAATCAGAGCCAAGAGCAGCCTGCTGGCACTGACACACTCAAAGACAGACACACCATGCAGCTAGGCAGACACACACACACACACACACACACACACACACACACACACACTGAATTGTTGTAAACAAGGCTAGACATGGCTAACTGCAGGAAAACTAAGGCCTATCGGACAAAGCAACAAAACAATGTAATGAAGAACGCTGACCTTGTCACCCCAATATCCAAACTCCGTTATATCTCCAGGTCAATATATCACCACTGCTCGACAATTGAAATGTCTACCTCTTCTTCGCGATGGATGTGGAGATTGTTACA
>NW_019943696.1:27560-41806 GCF_002910315.2 Salvelinus sp. IW2-2015 | reverse complement strand
GTTACACTACAGTAACCTTCTGTAGGAGACAGTTTACTAGTGTTACACTACAGTAACCTTCTGTAGGAGACAGTTTACTAGTGTTACACTATAGTAACCTTCTGTAGGAGACAAACCTCTACACAACACACAAAGACATTGTAAGAACACCTTTCAGATATCTTGAATGTTGTTTATCACAAAATATCCATATTTCTCTCTTCAGAGAACCTAATGTACCTCCTTGTAACTCAGACGCAAAACATACTGAACTACAGTGCCATAGATTTGTTATTTGTTACCTTTATTTAACTAGGCAAGTCAGTTAAGAACAAATTCTTATTTTCAATGACAGCCTAGGAACAGTGTGCAGTGCAGTGTGCAGTTCATGTGCAGAATGACAGTTCAGCTGGGGGATTCGAACTTGCAACTTCTCGGTTACTAGCCCAATGCMCTAACCACTAGGCTACCCTGTCTCCCCAGATACTGAACTACAGTATCTGGGGAGACAGATGTAGACTACACACGTGGAATACTGGGGATTTGAACCTGCAACCTTGGTGTTACTAGCACTGTGTTCCAACTGACTGAGCCATCAGAGCTTTACAACCTGTCTACTAAGGCATGTTGGATAACAGCCTGCTAGGCCAGGAATCAGCAATTGACTGGGTTAGTGTGGGTAATTAGAAGCCATTGGAGATCTTTAAGCTGTTATATGAATCATGAGGGTTTATAGTACCAAACTACTCTCCTTCAGGCTATTGACTCACAGAGCGTTCGCATCACTGGCTCACATCACCAAGGGACTGGAGAGAACAGCATACCATTTTATAGGGTGAAAATCCTTAGTTTTCCACAATCTGCCTCGTTTCWACTATTTAACACAGTTCATTACCCTATTTTGGGTTTCTTTTATTCAAGGAAATAATATCAGAAAGAGTCCTTTGGTACCGAAGTCCTTCTCCYTTTTGTTGGAACGTTCTCCCAGTGAATAGACGCAGTAAAGAAGTCAATGGAACGCAGACGTTTGACCAGACTGGCGCACATTCAACAAATCTGATCTGACAAAGTGGATATTTGTCAAATCCGTCCTGATTGATGTATTGTAACAGGCCCACAATGTGGTTACTTAAGTCCGATTTGGATATACTGTATTTGGCTGTTTTTACTGCATGTAACATGTAACTTAGAAGTTGTCCCTTGTCAGGTTTTAGAAGGGACTGCTAAATGCTAACTCCCGTTCGTATAAGCTGGTTAGCATAGCGAGCATACAGAAATCGGTGGTGGTTGTCAAATTCATTTTTAACTGTAATGTAGGTGATTGGTAATGATGACATGATCATGTGTTGGGGTTGACATCCATACAAGCATTATACATAGTGTTATACATAGTGTTATACATAGTGTTATACATAGTGTTATACATAGTGTTATACATAGTGTTATACAATAGTGTAAATACATGTAAACATAATAACAACAGTAGGCACATTTTGCTGTGGGGGGTTGGGGGGGGGCAATGAGGAGATTCGGGATCTTTCCCCCACGTGTTTCCATGGCAATTCCATTATTTTGGTCAAGTTCGATTGGCCTCTTTACCGTATCTATATTGAAGTAGGTAGAGATTTCATTTCTGGTTCTGTACGATTCTGTTTAATGTTTGTGTGGAATTTAAAGATTCTGAGATGTAATGGCGACCTCTTTGTTCYTGTGACATGTCTTGAGAGTTTTAAATCTTAGTGGGTTTAGCAAAAGAATGTGTAATTTTTCAAAACAGATTTCAGTTTATGAGTGCTGTGCTAAGCTTTGAAAAGGTGAACAAGTGGTTTGTGAAATGTGCTCAAACAATAGTAAATAACAACTGTAAGATGATATGTACAAAGTGAGAGGTTTAACTAGAAAGTTCAGTTTTTACTGTTGCAAAAGATTCAAAGCTACAGATTTTGAAGAAAGATGAAGCTTTTTTCCTCAGATGTTACTTTTTAAAGAGTTCTGTACGGGTGATTGATGCCCAAACAAAATGGAGGGATGTGATGCCAGCTATACACCGGATCAGATGTGCACGTCAAAGGGAGAAAAAGGGAGTCTTTTTTTTTCTCAACACATCTGCCTCTCCTGTCATTTGCCATGTCCTTCATCAGAAAAACTCTGCCAGTAAATGTTCTTGTTTATCACGGAATAAACAYATTACTGATTTACACATACACCTGCCAAGACAATTTAAACAAAAGGACAAAAGAGATTTGTGCACTGACAAAGAAACTTTTCATAGAGATAGGTCCAAGGTTATTTGGGTAAAATTTGATTAATGGCTTTTAAACATAATGTGACAGAATAAAGATTAGCGGCAGCAACGCTTCCTCGGTGATTTTAAATAACCTAGCTGACACTTTGCCAAGATCTGCTCTTTCAAAACTCATCAGCCTCAACACTATTAGAGAAATGTTGAAGTGATAAATATTTTATTTGTGCCATTTCATTCCATGAACTGCCTTCTGCAGTTTACTAAACATGTGGATTCTGCGTTGGTTTTTGTTTCTTCCTTAGTTTCTTCCAGGTGTGTGCATAATCTGAGCAATCTGTGACATGAATTAACCAATGAACTGCTAGAGGGAAGAAACAACTAGTAGACCAGAGATTCCCAAAGTCCACATCTCATTCAGCTAACCGTGGTCCAGATTGAAGACTGTCATTAAAGTTTATTCTTCTGAATAGGGGTGCTAGTGCTGGGTTGGAACCAAAGCCTGTGGCTCTCCTTGACTGGAGATGTAGACCCCCTTCCTAGATGAACTACTTGGACGTCCTACAAATCTAAATACACCGTCAAAAGGGAAACTTGACACTATTGCGCTTTTCCTCACAATCCCTACTTTCAGTATCCCTGTCGCCGCAGCAACCACACTGGGGCCGCAATTACCTCAGCGCACCGCGCTCCGTTCCTTAGCAGAACAGCTGACTCCTGCATGGCCAACGGGCTTGGTAACAAATGCAGCATTACCGAGAGGAAAAAAGAACGAGACAAAGAAGAAAGCGGTACAAATGAATACCAATCAAAGTGAGCGACATGAGACATGAGAGCCGGGGGAACGAGGCACGGAGAAGACAAGTCTCCGYCATTATTTATCCACTTGAGTGGCAGAGCCGCCAAAGTGGTGCTTGCCTTGTGGGAAGAGAACTCACTTTTCCAACCAGAGTTAAGAGCCCTTCTGCTTTTAAGTTCCTGTTCACAAACTACAGGTTGAGAGAGGAGGGGAAACTTGAGGATACAGTCTCTCCTTTTGCATAATTCACAGTAGACTTTCACAGTCACTTAGTAAAAAAAAAAAAACCTTCATGAAAGTCCCAGGAGTGAATCCCCTAAAAGTAACACAGGGTAACACTGGCAAAATAAAAGTTCCTGAGGATAGGGACAAACGCTGTTCAGTCTTAGGCTCAGCATTTTGGTTGGCAAATGGAAAGCGATCAAGTGGAGTTCAAAATAACTTTGTTTTGTCTGGCCACCGTGATTGTGTACATGCCTGTGATCAGTTTATTTACATCTGATGGTGTGTTAAACCCCTAGAGTCGATATCCGTGCCCCTCCGGAAATCAAATTAGCATAATTAACATCTAGATAAAAATCTGTCCTTTAAGCAAGATGTCTCAATCCGCCGATGTTGCACTTCAGCATCTGATGTGAAAGGTGACAGAGCTAAAGAGGTGTTTGTCAGACCATGAGACATCCCAAAACTTCCCAAATCGTCTGTAGCGTCCAAACTATTATGACCCCTCAATGGAAAGATGAGACTTGATGATGTTCTCCGTTTTGCTCTACGACCCCTGCAAGCGTCTTGGGACTCGTCTGCAGTCAGTCTGTAGCTTTTGAACAGTTTGGGCTACACATTAATATGACCCCTCTGTAGAAAGGTGAGACTATAGGACCTCACAGGCCTCACAGGACTCGTCTGAAGGTCCACCGGTACAATTTATCCTCTGTTTCATCCCTGTGTCAGCATCTCCTTGTCCGTGGTTATGTTCTGTTCCTGTCCGTGGTTATTAAATGTTCCCTCCCTGTACCTGCTTCTCCAGCGTCGATCCTTACATTAGCAAGTTTTTTTTTTTTTAACAGATACCTTGCTATTAGACTCAATTGAGCTCAGGTGCATCCTGTTTCCATTGATCATCCTTGAGATGTTTCTACAACTTGATTGGAGTCCACCTGTGGTAAATTCAGTTGATTGGACATGATTTGGAAAGGCAAACACCTGTCTAAATAAGGTCCCACAGTTGACAGTGCACGTCAAAGCAAAAACCAAGCAATGAGGCCGAAGGAATTGTCCGTAGAGCTCCGAGATAGGATTGTGTCGAGGCACAGATCTGGGGAATGGTACCAAAACATTTKTGCAGCATTGAAGGTCCCAAGAACACAGTGGCCTCCATCATTCTTAAATGGAAGAAGTTTGGAACCACCAAGACTCTTCCTAGAGCTGGCCGCCCAGCCAAACTGAGCAATCGGGAGAGAAGGGCCTTGGTCAGGGAGGTGACAAASAACCCGATGGTTACTCTGACAGAGCTACAGAGTTCCTCCGCAGAATAGGGAGAACCTTCCAGAAGGACAACCATCTCTGCAGCACTCCACCAATCAGGTCTTTATGCTAGAGTGGCCAGACGGAAGCCACTCCTCAGAAAAAGGCACATGACAGCCCGCTTTGAGTTAGCAAAAGGCACCTAAAGAGTCTCAGACGATGAGAAACAAGATCTTGTCTGATGAAACAAAGATTGAACTCTTTGACCTGAATGCCAAGCGTCACATCTGGAGGAAACCTGGCACCATCCCTACGGTGAAACATGGTGGTAGCAGCATCATGCTGTGGGGGTGTTTTTCAGTGGCAGGGACTGGAAGACTAGTCAGGATCGAGGCAAAGGTGAACGGAGCAAAGTACAGAGAGAGATCCTTGATGAAAACCAGCTCCAGAGCACTCAGGACCTCAGACTGGGGCGAAGGTTCACCTACCAACAGGACAACGACCCTAAGCACACAGCCAAGACAATGCAGGCATGGCTTRGGGACAAGTCTCTGAATGTCCTTGATTGGCCCAACCAGAGCCCGAACTTGAACCTGATCGAACATCTCTAGAAAGACCTGAAAATTGAAACGTTCTGCTGACAGGTCCACAACAATGAACCATTTTCTCCTTCATAAATGGTCACAGTCCTTTGTCAAATACAGCACAAGTTATTGCAAACGATTAAAACACTGTAAATAGACCGGTAGCTTATGTAAAGGAGATAGAAACACAATAACCTATTGATAAACAAAATATTGAACAACAAATTTGTCTTTTGCATAGCATTTACTTTTAAATTGTTTTGAATACACAGCCAGAGCCCGGACTTGAACCCGATCAAACATCTCTAGAGAGACCTGAAAATATCTGTGCAGCAACGCTCCCCATCCAACCTGACAGAGCTTGAGAGGTTCTGCAGAGAAGAATGGGAGAAACTCCCCAAGTGCAGGTGTGCCAAGCTTGTAGCATCATACCCAAGAAGACTCAATGCTGTAATCGCTGCCAAAGGTGCTTCAACAAAGTACTGAGTAAAGYGTCTGAATACTCATTTAAATATGATATTTCAGGTTGTTTTTTTATCAATTAGAAAAAAAATGTTTTTGTTTTGTCATTATGGGGTATTGTGTGTAGAGTGATGAGAATATATATTGTTTTTTAATCGAATTTTAGAATAAGGCTGTAAACTAACAAAATGTGGAAAAAGTCAAGAGGTCTGAATACTTTAGACACTGTACAGTCGTGGCCAAAAGGTTTGAGAATGACACAAATATACATTTTCACTAAGTTTGCTGCTTCAGTGTCTTTAGATATTTTTGTCAGATGTTACTATGGAATACTGAAGTATAATTACAAGCATTTCATAAGTCTCAAAGGATTTTATTGACAATTACATGTAGTTGATGCAAAGAGTCAATATTTGTAGTGTTGGCTCTTCTTTTTCAAGACCTCTGCAATCCGCCCTGGCATGCTGTCAATTAACTTCTGGGCCACATCCTGACTGATGGCAGCTCATTCTTGCATAATCAATGCTTGGAGTTTGTCAGAATTTGTGGGTTTTTGTTTGTCCACCCGCCTCTTGAGGATTGACCACAAGTTCTCAATGGGATTAAGGTCTGGGGAGTTTCCTAGCCATGGACSCAAAATATCGATATTCCCAGAGCCACTTAGTTATCACTTTTGCCTTATGGCACGGTGCTCCATCATGCTGGAAAAGGCATTGTTTGTCACCAAACTGCTCCTGGATGGTTGGGAGAAGTTGCTCTCGGAGGATGTGTTGGTACCATTCTTTATTCATGGCTGTGTTCTTAGGCAAAATTGTGAGTGAGCCCACTCCCTTGGCTGAGAAGCAACCCCACACATGAATGGTCTCAGGATGCTTTACTGTTGGTATGACACAGGACTGATGGTAGCGTTCACCTTGTCATCTCCGGACAAGCTTTTTTCCAGATGCCCCAAACAATCTGAGAAAATGACTTTACTTTACCCCAGTACCTCAGCAGTCTAATCCCTGTACCTTTTGCAGAATATCAGTCTGTCCCTGATGTTTTTCCTGGAGAGAAGTGGCTTCTTTGCTACCCTTCTTGACACCAGGCCATCCTCCAAAAGTCTTCGCCTCACTGTGCGTGCAGATGTACTCCTGAGCAAGCTCTGTACTGGTGGTGCCCCGATCCCGCAGCTGAATCAACTTTAGGAGACGGTCCTGGCGCTTACTGGACTTTCTTGGCAATATCCTTGCCTGTGAAGCCCTTTTTGTGCAAAGCAATGATGACGCCACGTATTTCCTTGCAGGTAACCATGATTGACAGAGGAAGAACAATGATTCCAAGCACCACCCTCCTTTTGAAGCTTTCAGTCTGTTATTCGAACTCAATCAGCATGACYAAGTGATCTCCAGCCTTGTCCTCGTCAACACTCACACCTGTGTTAATGAGAGAATCACTGACATGATGTCAACTGGTCCTTTTGTGGCAGGGCTGAAATGCAGTGGAAATGGTTTTTGGGATTCAGTTCATTTGCATGGCAAATTAATTGCAATTCATCTGATCACTCTTCACAACATTCTGGAGTATATGCAAATTGCCATCATACAAACTGAGGCAGCAGACTTTGTGAAAATTAATATTTGTGTCCTTCTCAAATCTTTTGGCCACGACTGTATATGGAGACTCTTAGTGCCAAAAGTCAGGGGTTAAATAGATGTAAAAACAAAAAATCTTTACTGATCTTTCTTARATCTCTCAGATATAGGACAGACACCTCAGAACCACCTCCCTTAGATTTGTTTTTTGGGGGGGGACTATCTGTTGTTCCATGTAGTGAATCTGTTATTCAATGCGCATGTATGAGCTAACAGCAGTAAGACCAAATAAAAACACTCATCAAATATTTTTGGATCATTTCTTTTGATACTTCAAGGGGTCTTAAAATTCGAAATAAAATAGCAAAACGATCCTTGGTATGACCTTCTTGGTATGACCCCCGGCTTAGACTGTAATGGGTTGGGCATACTGTTACAGTACTAACACCAGGCAAGCCTGGATGTCATTAGCCAATAGGAAGTCTGGCCTTCATTTTTTTTTTACTTTGACAAAGATCTTTGAAGGCCTTTGAGGAACTACTCTTGTTTAATTCATAAAACCAAGACCTCTGTTTATGACAGCATCCATTTTCTTTCTCGGGGATGCAGAGTCCTATGAAAAAAACATTCCCATTACTCCAAGGGCCTTTGCAACAGATGTAAAAGATGCTAAAACACAGCTATTTGTGCTTCCTTAGTGTATTTGGATGAAAAAAATCCTCGTAATCGTATAACTCCTTTTTTTGCCACCTTGATTATCTTTGAAGAAATAATCAAACATACTGTACATTTACATTATCTTGAACTCTCAATTCACAAACACACACAGACACACACTCACAACGCAAATGGTACCTACTCTGCCAAGGCTGTCGGCAGCCCCCACATACTGGCAATGCTAAAATATTATGGATTTGTAGCGTCAGCTTTGAATTCATTAACATGGTGTAATAGTAGCCCGCAGAGTTTGGGAGATGAACTGGGTATAGCGGCACGCTGATGTGGCTTCGCACATTTGAAAGTCCGAATAGACAGCGCACGCCGCCACGGTACATTAAAAAAGGAACTTTAAGGTCTGTGAAATAAATGCCAAGGCAACGTTTAATCCTGTCAGGGGATTGACTGTACAACGCCGATGTCTGACGTTTGACATTCTTTAGATCAAACGCCAAGCGCTGTTTGAAAGCCAAAATCAATACTGAAGTGACACTGGGGCACACCTCTATGAAATAGCCACTGAGAGAAAATCATTAAGAGCGAAAGCTTGGGAAGAATCCAATGTGAACTGAAGCTGTGGTTTCTGTGGTAAACCTGTTGCACTCTAGTTCTAAAGAATGAAAGTTTCACTATAAAGATGCCAATCAAGTCTACAAAAAAGTAGTTAATATTAAGACAAGTTCTTCATCTTAACATGATTAAAAGTGAAGCAGTTTTCGGGAGTCACAGAAGGAATTATGTCTTCCACAGGGGCCTTGATTGAGATAGCCGATTCATTTAGGGTTGAGACAGCTGCGTCAATTCATCCCTCTATACCCTTGTCGGGTATTTAACGAATGACACGTCATTGCGGACAACCTCTCTTTATGAACGGGAAGATATAGAATACTAGACTAATCCATGCCGCTGTATAAAGAACCACGATTAATTTGTCAACGCCACAGATAAGGGGAAAAAGCAACAGTGGCCAAGAATCTAAATGAGACGAACGTTGTCTATATTGACACTAATCAATCACTTTTCGTCAGCTCTTTGATGCCGACACGGTCACGTGGTCGGTTTGGTGATCCATCAAGCCACCAATTCTAGTTGTTGTTTTTCAGCATTTAGTTTCTCACAGTTTCAGATTCAAAGGTCAGAATAATTGTCAGCACCCCTGTCATCATCGGCCAATGTATGTGCCTCCTTGACCGGAGGCACTGTGAATGTGTGGTCATAAATATCAATGCCACTGTCACGAAAGTTATTAACTACTTTACATAAAAGAGGAGAGTACCATTTTACTTGCTTTTTTTATTTGGCCTTTCCAATATTACTTCAGACAATTTTACATGTTTTATCCCAGTAATTTTAACATCCATTTAGAGTAAATGTCCCCCTACGTCATTCGGTATGTGGTGCAAAAAAAAGGTGGAGGGGTAAATGTTAGAAGATATTCAGTATWTACAGGGTAGAATATCTATTATTCATAAGTGTCCATACAGCTCCACACATTGTTATTTTGGCCTGAAGCACACTGGTGAGATTCAAGCTTTACCCACCCTGCTCAAGAGGTCCCTGAACAGAGACCCTGCTAGCAAATGTTTCTCATGCCTAGAAACCAATGCACAACTAGTCCAAGTACTTTAAAAAGAGAAACATATAAATGCACTGAAGACACCTTGAGCCTCTTTTATAAATGTTGCGTATGTACAAAATATACCCCAAAACACATGCCAGTTCACGCAAAAGTTGGCAATTATAAAAAACTGAACTTGACGTAAGATATTGCTTCACTCTGACGTAAGAATATGCTTCACTCTGACGTAAGATATGCTTCACTCTGACGTAGAATATGCTTCACTCAGACGTAAGAATATGCTTCACTCTGACGTGAGAATATGCTTCACTCTGACGTAAGAATATGCTTCACTCTGACGTAAGAATATGCTTCACTCTGACGTAAGAATATGCTTCACTCAGACGTAAGAATATGCTTCACTCTGACGTAAGAATATGCTTCACTCTGACGTAAGAATATGCTTCACTCTGACGTAATAATATGCTTCACTCTGATGTAAGAATATGCTTCACTCTGACGTGAAGAATATGCTTCACTCTGACGTAAGAATATGCTTCACTCTGACGTAAGAATATGCTTCACTCTGACGTAAGAATATGCTTCACATATGCTTGACGTAAGAATATGCTTCACTCTGACGTAAGAATATGCTTCACTCTGACGTAAGAGTATGCTTCACTCTGACGTAAAATATGCTTCACTCTGACGTAAGAATATGCTTCACTCTGACGTAAGAATATGCTTCACTCAGACGTAAGATATGCTTCACTCTGACGTAAGAATATGCTTCACTTCGACGTAGAATATGCTTCACATATGCTTGACGTAAGAATATGCTTCACTCTGACGTAGAATATGCTTCACTCTGACGTAAGAATATGCTTCACTCTGACGTAAGAATATGCTCCACTCTGACGTAAGAATATGCTTCACTCAGACGTAAGAGTATGCTTCACTCTGACGTAAGAATATGCTTCACTCAGACGTAAGAGTATGCTTCACTCAGACGTAAGAGTATGCTTCACTCTGACGGTGAGAATATGCTTCACTCTGACGTAAGAATATGCTTCACTCTGACGTAAGATATTGCTTCACTCTGACGTAAGAATATGCTTCACTCTGACGTAAGAATATGCTTCACTCCAGACGTGAGAATATGCTTCACTCTGACGTAAGAATATGCTTCACTCTGACGTGAGAATATCTTCACTCTGACGTAAGAATATGCTTCACTCTGACGTAAGAATATGCTTCACTCTGACGTGAGAATATGCTTCACTCTGACGTAAGAATATGCTTCACTCTGACGTAAGAATATGCTTCACTCTGACGTAAGAATATGCTTCACTCAGACGTAAGAGTATGCTTCACTCTGACGTAAGAATATGCTTCACTCTGACGTAAGAATATGCTTCCATGCTTGACGTAAGAATATGCTTCACTCTTGACGTAAGAATATGCTTCACTCTGACGTGAAGAATATCTTCACTCTGACGTAAGAATATTCTTCACTCTGCGTAAGAATATGCTTCACTCTGACGTAGAATATGCTTCACTCTGACGTAAGAATATGCTTCACTCTGACGTAAGAGTATGCTTTACTCTGACGTGAAGAATATGCTTCACTCTGACGTGAGAATATGGTTCACTCTGACGTAAGAATATGCTTCACTCTGACGTAAGATATTGCTTCACTCTGACGTAAGAATATGCTTCACTCTGACGTGAGAATATGCTTCACTCTGACGTGAGAATATGCTTCACTCTGATGTAAGAATATGCTCACTCTGACGTGAGAATATGCTTCACTCTGACGTAAGAATATGCTTCACTCTGACGTAAGAATATGCTTCACTCTGACGTGAGGAAGAATATGCTTCACTCTGAGTAAGAATATGCTTCACTCTGATGTAAGAATATGCTTCACTCCCGGCAATCTTCAGACAATGCGTACACACAACATCTAGTGGTTGAAGTATTGCTACTTGTATGTCAACGGTATACTCAGTTGGCTTGCAGAACAGCTACTTGCAAGTAGGCAAGTAAGTAGTTATATTTTTAAGGGGATGACACAATTTTCATAAATATTTTTTAAACAGGAGCCATTTGCCATTAGTGAAAAGAGCCCTCCAAAAAATGTGGACATACGAATCCATTTCCTATTTATTTTAAATGTTCATAAATAATGCAGAATAAGATCATAAACGCTTCACCTGTTCTGGCCGTGATTGGTTCATAGTCCTGAAGTAGCCATAGGCCTGCAACAAATGGCGATACACATCACTCATTTAATAGAAAAAGTGACTCTAACACTGGCCAATCTAACACTGGCCAACCTAACACTACTCTGGTCAATCTAACTTGGGCCAACTAACAGTGGCCAACCTAACAGGGCCAACCTACAACGGGCCCAAACACTGACCATACTAAGTAACCCAAATTAGACCTCATGACAAAGCACTCCATGACTGATAACAAGTCCATGATGTGTCAGTGTGACCGTCAGTGTGACCGTCAGTGTGACAAGGAGCGTTTAGGCCTACACGTTGGGTACATATTTCTCGTCACCATCACCATTGTAAAGCCAGCCATTCACCCCAAATGGCCGCCTGAATGTCCTTTCTGATATTCTCTATGCAGGTGTCAGGGATCACAATTGGGTTCTCTTTTGAAAAAACATGAACCGCCGCACGCAGGTCAACAGGGCAGAGAGAATTCAAATAGGGCAGAGAGATAGCCTAGGGAGAGAAGTGGGAAGAGACAGGTTGAACACAAATGATATTCAGGCCTTCAGGCGATCTCACGAGGTGACTGCTGTGTGTTTTCTCACTAATCACTACACACACCTCGCATCACATCTTTACAAAACACACACACACACTGACACTTTCCACACACCAGTCTTGAGCGAAGTATGGGAGGAACGTATGTAAAAAAAATATATATTTTTATTTTTTTTACCAGGGAAGTTGACTGAGAACACGTTCTCATTTGCAGCAACGACCTGGGGAATAGTTACAGGGGAGAGGAGGGGATGAATGAGCCAATTGTAAACTGTAAACTGGGGATTATTAGGTGACCGTGATGGTTGAGGGCAGATTGGGAATTTAGCCAGGACACTGGGGTTAACACCCCTACTCTACGATAAGTGCCATGGGATCTTAATGACCTCAGAGGTCAGGACACCCGTTTAACGTCCCCACGAAAGACGGCACCCCTACACAGAGCAGTGTCCCCAATCACTGCCCTGGGGCATTGGGATCTTTGTTTAGACCAGAGGAAAAGTGCCTCCTACTGGCCCTCCAACACCCCTTCCAGCAGCACCTGGCTCCCATCCAGGGACTGACCCAGGACCAACCCTGCTTAGCTTCAGAAGCAAGCCAGCAGTGGTATGCAGGGTGTATGCTGCTGGCATTCAGCCCAAATGGCCCTTCACAACTTTACTTTCTATATATTCTACTGAATGTCTCTTGGTGTAATGTATAACTTCGAGATGGCTGAGCCATGTGCAAAAGTGTATGGGAAAACCACTCAGCTACTTTACTGAGTTAATTTTATCCTAGCCATGGAGGCACAAACTCAGGTCGTCAATACTGGAACATTGGTCTTTCGAACGGACCTTGGATGGACGTGAGGTTCATCACCAGTTTAATGGGCTAGAAATGTCCCCTGGGTTTGAGTTGAGTCAGGGCAAGAGCCTGGGACGACAGAGCGTCCTGGTGGGAAAATCATTCAAGGGAAATTGAGTCATGAAAAATATGATGCGAAGATGAGTCCGATCAATCGCATTATAGGAAAGGAAATGCACTTGATTGGTCATTTGCTGCAGAACAGCTACTTGTATTAACGTACACTCGATCTGTGTTTCAGAACAGCACTTGTATGTTAATGTACACTCAGTCTGGTTTTCAGAAACAGCTACTTGTATGTTACTGGTAACTCAGTCTGGTTTCAGAACAGCTATCTGTGATGTTACTGGTACACTCAGTCTGGTTTCAGAACGCTACTTGTATGTTAACGGTACACTCAGTCTGGTTTCAGAACAGCTACTTGTATGTTAACGGTACACTCAGTCTGGTTTCAGAACAGCTACTTGTATTTAACGGGAAACACTCAGTCTGGTTTAGAACAGCTACTTGTATGTTACGGGAGAACACTCAGTCTGGTTTCAGAAACAGCTACTTGTATGTTAACGGTACACTCAGTCTGGTTTCAGAACAGCTACTTGTATGTAACGGAAACACTCAGTCTGGTTTCAGAACAGCTACTTGTATGTTAACGGGAAACACTCAGTCTGGTTTCAGAACAGCTACTTGTATGTTAACGGTACACTCAGTTGGGTTTCAGATGTGGATGCCAGGATGAGTGTGAACCCTAATGGGAACCTAGTTTTAATAAATCACGTCTTACGTCAACAACAATCAGCATCAAATGCTTGTTACATAAGCTCAAAAGACTTGGACAGTGAGGATTTTTGTTGTTGTTTTGTCTCAGTACTTCCAGCACTTTGGATTTGAAATATAACAATGACTATGAGGTAAAGTGCAGACTGACAGCTTTAATTTGAGGGTATTTATCCATATCTGACCAGTTTAGAAATTACAGCACTTTTGTAAGTCCCCCCGTTTTAGGGTACCAAAGGTATTGGGAAAAATTCACTTCAAGTACCAGTCAAAAGTTTGGACACACCTACTCATTCAAGGTTTTCTTTATTTGTACTATTTCTACATTGTAGAATAATAGTGAAGACATCACAACTATGAAATAACACATATGGAATCATGTAGTAACCAAAAAAGTGATAAACTATATTTATATATTTATATTTGAGATTCCTTTGTAGTAGCCACCCTTTGCCTTGAAT
>NW_019943696.1:19830-26102 GCF_002910315.2 Salvelinus sp. IW2-2015 | reverse complement strand
GGGCCCATCTAACACGGGCCAATCTAACACGGGCCAAACCAACACACTGGCCAACCTAACACGGGCCAACTTAACACGGGCGAACCTAACACTGGCTAACCCCACACTGGCCAATCTAACACGGGCCAACCTAACACGGGCAACCTAACACCGGGCCAACCTAACACTGGCTAACCCCACACTGGCTAACCCCACACGGGCCAACCTAACACGGGCCAACCTAACACGGGCCAACCTAACACTGGCCAACCTAACATGGAACAACCTAACACTGGCCAACCTAACACTGGCCAACCTAACACGGGCCAACCTAACACGGGCCAACCTAACACGGGCCAACCTAACACTGGCTAACCCCACACTGGCCAACCTTAACACGGGCCAACCTAACACGGGCCAACCTAACACTGGCCAACCTAACATGGAACAACCTAACACTGGCCAACCTAACACGGGCCAACCTAACACGGGCCAACCCTAACACTGGCCAACCTACATGAACAACTAACACTGGCCAACCTAACACTGGCCAACCTAACACGGCCAACCTAACACGGGCCAACCTAACACTGGCTAACCCCACACTGGCCCACCTAACACGGCCAACCTAACACGGGCCAACCTAACACGGGCCAACCTAACACTGGCTAACCCCACACTGGCCAATCTAACACGGGCCAACCCCACACTGGCCAATCTAACACAGGCCAATCTACAACGCCGCACATAACGGGCCAATCTAACACGGGCCAACCTAACATGGTGCCAACCTAACACGGGCCAACTTAACACGGGCCAAACCTAACACGGGCCAACCTAAACACTGGCACCCCACACTGGCCAATCTAACACGGCCAACCTAACACGGGCCAACCTAACACGGCCAACCTAACACTGGCTAACCCCACACTGGCCAATCTAACACGGGCCAAACTTAACACGGGCCAAACCTAACACGGGCCAACCTTAACACGGGCCAATTTAACACTGGCCAATTTAACACGGCCAATTTAACACGGGCCAACTTAACACGCGGCCAACTTAACACGGGCCAATTAACACGGGCCAATTTAACACGGGCCAACCTAACACGGGCCAACTAACACGGCCAACCTAACACGGGCCAACTTAACACGGCCAACTAACACAAAGAAGCCAACTTAACACGGGCCAACTTAACACGGGCCAACTTAACACGGGCCAACTTAACACGGGCCAAACATTAACACGGGCCCATTTAACACTGGTCAATCTAACTTGGGCCCCTAACAGTGGCCAACCTAACAGGGCCAACCTAACACGGCCATAACACTGACCATACTAAGTAACCCAAATTAGACCTCATGACAAAGCACTCCATGACTGATAACAAGATCCATGATGTGTCAGTGTGACCGTCAGTGTGGACCGTCAGTGTGACAAGGAGCGTTAGGCCTACACGTTGGGTACATTTTCTCGTCACCATCACCATTGTAAAGCCAGCCATTCACCCAAAATGGCCGCCTGAATGTCCTTTCATGATATTCTCTATGCAGGTGTCAGGGATCACAATTGGGTTCTCTTTTGAAAAACATGAACCGCCCACGCAGGTCAACAGCAGGCAGAGAGAATTCAAATAAGGGCAAGAGATAGCCTAGGGAGAGAAGTGGGAAGAGACAGGTTGAACACAAATGATATTCAGGCCTTCAGGCGATCTCACGAGGTGACTGCTGTGCTGTTTCTCCACTAATCACTACACACACCTCGCATCACATTCTTACAAACACACACACACACTGACACTTTTCCACACACCAGTCTTGAGCGAAGGTATGGGAGAAACGTATGTAAATGGCCATCTTCACAACTTTACTTTCTATGATATTCTACTGAATGTCTCCTTGGTGTTAATTGTAAACTTCGAGATGGCTGAGCCATGTGCAAAATGTATGGAAAACCACTCAGCTACTTTACTGAAGTTAATTCTATCCTAGCCATGGAGGACCACAAACTCAGGGGTTTTTTGTGTCGTTCTTTTCCATTTCCTTCCATACCACTTTTGCACAATACCATTGGCTCCAGCCAGCTTGGACGAAGTATCAATTTGTCACGTCTTTAACACCGATCGAGAGGACAACGCGAATCCTTTCGAGGATTGAGAGAACGAGTTTAATATAGGAAGAATTGCTAAGATTCTGTCCAGTTTAGTGAAGAAGGGACTGACGACAAAATGTTTACCACCTTTGGTGTTGAGACGTTGCTACGCTCATACGCGGCATCAAGCTCAAGGAACCCTTAGCCAGAGCGAGAGCGTGTGTGGAAAAAGTGTCCAGTGCCGTGGTGGGAAAACATTCAAGGGAAATTGACGTCACATGAAAAAAAATATGATGTCTGATGATAATGCACACTCCTGGCATTCTCTCAACCAGCTTCATGAGGTAGTCACCTGGAATGCATTTCAATTAACAGGTGTGCCTCGTTAAAAGTTAATTTTATGAATCCTATTTCATGAATCCTATATACTGGCTCTCATGAGGACCGCCACAGAAAAGAAAGACCCTCTGCTGCAGCGGATACGTTCATTAGAGTTAACGGCACCTCAAATTTCAGCCCAAATAAATGCTTCACAGAGTTCAAGTAACAGACACATCTCACAATCAACTGTTCAGAGGAGACTGCGTGAATCAGGCCTTCATGGTCTAATTTCTGCAAAGAAACCACTACTAAAGGACACCAATAAGAAGAAGAGACTTGCTTGGGCCAAGAAACACGAGCAATGGACATTAGACCGGTGGAAATCTGTCCTTTAGTCTGATGAGTCCAAATTGGAGATTTTTGGTCCCAACCACTGTGTCTTTGTGAGATGCAGAGTAGGTGAACGGATGATCTCTGCATGTGTGGTTCCCACCGTAATGCATGGAGGAGGAGGTGTAATGGTGTGGGGGTGCTTTGATGGTGACACTGTCAGTGATTTATTTAGAATTCAAGGCACACTTAACCAGCATTACGACCGCAGCATTCTGCAGCGATACGCTGTCCCATCTGGTTTGCGCTTAGTGGGACTATCATTTGTTTTTCAACAGGACAATGACCTAACACACCTCCAGACTGTGTAAGGTCTATTTGAACAAGAAGGAGAGCGATTGAGTGCTGCATCAGATGACRCGGCCTCCAGAATCCCCCGACCTCAACCCAATTGAGATGGTTTGGGATGAGTTGGACCGCAGAGTGAAGGAAAAGCAGCCAACAAGTGCTCAGCATATGTGGGAACTKCTTCAAGACTGATTGGAAAAGCATTCCATGTGAAGCTGGTTTGAGAGAACGCCAAGAGTGTGCAAAGCTGTCATCAAGACAAAGGGTGGCTACTTTGAAGAATCTCAAATATTTTAAAAAATATATCAAATTTGATGTCTTACAACGTTGGTTACATTTTCTCGTCACCATCACCATTGTAAAGCCAGCCATTCACCAAAATGGCCGCCTGAATGTCCTTTCATGATATTCTCTATGCAGGTGTCAGGGATCACAATTGGGTTCTCTTTCGAAAAACATGAACCGCCCACGCAGGTCAACAGGCAGAGAGAAGATTCAAATAAGGGCAAGAGATAGCCTAGGGAGAGAAGTGGGAAGAGACAGGTTGAACACAAATTATATTCAGGCCTTCAGGCGATTCACGAGGTGACTGCTGTGCTGTTTCTCCACTAATCACTACACACAACCTGTTTAACACTTTTTGTTACTACATGATTCGATATTTGTTATTTCATAGTTTTGATGTCTTCACCTATATTCTACAACGTAGAAAATTGTTTAAAAAAAATATAGAAAAAATGTTGAATGAGAAGGTGTGTCCAAACTTTTGACTGGTACTGTATGTGTAGAAACTTATTCTATTCTTATTTATAATAAAAGTGACTCCAATATATACTGTATATATATAATATATATATATATATATATATATCGTCTCATTATACAGAGACAGAGACAGAGACAGAGACAGAGACAGAACAGTAGTACTGTAGGGAGAAACATTCACAACACACATTTCGATTTGGAGAGCAAAGTAAAATTAGCTGTTTGAGTAACAAACCTCTGATCCAATAATGCTGCACATTATAATAAATGAATTTGTCCAGAGAATAAATGTCTCTCCACACGCATACACATGCAAGCATGCACATACACACACAGGCTACTATCCTCACTACTCTCACAGATCTAAGAAAGCTGCTGCCCTGGCTGTCTGGGCTTGAGAGAGAGAGTGCAAGAGAGAGAGAGAGAGAGAGAGAGAGAACCTATTTAAAGGCATAGTCAGATCTCTATTCTTGTTTTGAGTTTATTGCCCATGAGTTTATGAATGCATTAAGTTAAATTAGTGATTTCCATTGGCTCTTGCTACAGCCTTTCAAGTTCTCCTATAATATCCTGAATCTGTGCCAGCGAAGCTAGAATCATCTCAGCCTCAGCCCACAGAGGAGATTGACAACTCTGCAGCGTTTGAACCCTACAAAGTCTACGTTCGACAAGAAGTTAGCCTGCATTCTGTCTTCATGGTATCTGCCAGCAACAAGCAGCAGAGCTAGAAACACTGCAGGGTCAGAATTGAGCTTACACAACACACACACACATGCCCAGACACATGATACTGTATAGTCTACACAGTATACAGGAACACACATGATACTGTAGTCAACACAGTATTACAGGAACGCACATGATACTATATAGTCAACACAGTGTTACAGGACACACATGATACTGTATAGTCAACACATTATTACAGGAACACACATGATACTGTATAGTCAACACATTATTACAGGAAACACACATGATACTGTATAGTCAACACATATTACAGGAACACACATGATACTGTATAGTCAACACATTATTACAGGAACACACATGATACTGTATAGTAACACATATTACAGGAACACACATGATACTGGATAGTAAACACAGTATTACAGAACACACATGATACTGTATAGTCAACACATTATTACAGGAACACACATGATACTGTATAGTCAACACATTATTACAGGAACACACATGATACTGTATAGTCAAACACATTATTACAGGAACACACATGATACTGCATAGTCAACACACAGTATTACAGAACACACACCAGAATGTTCTCTCAGGACACATACAGTTTTACACACAAAAATACATCTCATAAATCTCTCTCTTTCGCTCACACACAACACACACACTCACACGTTTAGTGCAATTATACTCAGTAGCTTCTCTGATGGTGTCAAACAGACACAAGGCCTCAGGTAGTTCCATAGCAACACTGGTGTGAGGGAATTGAATAAAGCACATAGCGGTAATGATAACGCAGCAAACATTACTGAATTAGTACTGAAATACAAGTCAACTGCGTCCATGGATTTTCTCCATTTTGAGGCAAGGAAATACAACACAGACATCCACAAACAGGAGAATACAACACAGTCACATCCACAAACAGGAGAATACAACACATCACAATCCACACACAGAGAATACAACACAGCACATCCACAAACAGGAGAATACAACACAGTCACATCCACAACAGAGAATAACACACAGTCACATGACAGACAGGAGAATACAACACAGTCACATCCACAAACAGAGAATACAACACAGTCACATCACACACAAGGAGAATACAACACAGTCACATCCACAACAAAAATACAAACACATCACATCCACACACAGGAGAATACAACACAGTCACATCCACACAAACAGGAGAATACAACACAGTCACATCCACAAACAGGAGAATACAAACACAGTCACATCCACAAACAGGAGAATACAACACAGTCACATCACAAACAGGAGAATACAACACAGTCACATCCACAAACAGAAGAATACAACACAGTCACATCCACACACAGGAGAATACAACACAGTCACATCCACAAACAGAGGAATACAACACAGTCACATCCACACAACAGAGAATACAACACATCACATCCACAAACAGAGAATACAACACAGTCACATCCACAACAGGAGAATACAACACAGTCACATCCAACAAACAGGAGAATACAACACAGTCACATCCACAAACAGGAGAATACAACACAGTCACATCCACAAACAGGAGAATACAACACAGTCCATCCACAAACAGGAGAATACAACACAGTCACATCCACAAACAGGAGAATACAACACAGTCACATCCACAAAACAGGAGAATACACAAACACAGTCACATCCACAAACAGGAGAATACAACACAGTCACAATCCACACAT
>NW_019943696.1:6940-19805 GCF_002910315.2 Salvelinus sp. IW2-2015 | reverse complement strand
CATGATGTCATAAATGCTGCTTCTGGCCCTGTGTGGCAGAACAGCAGAACAATGTTAAGAAAGTGCAGACAGAACCGCCCACACAGGTCTTCATGAGGGCAGCACTGAGCCAGAGCAAGGTAAAGCAGTAGAACTAGACTCAGTGTGACCGTCAGTGTGACCGTCAGTGTGACAAGGAGCGTTAGGCTTACACGTTGGTTACATTTTCTCGTCACCATCACCATTGTAAAGCCAGCCATTCACCCAAAATGGCCGCCTGAATGTCCTTTCATGATATTCTCTATGCAGGTGTCAGGGATCACAATTGGGTTCTCTTTCGAAAACATGAACCGCCCACGCAGGTCAACAGGGCAGAGAAGATTCAAATAAGGGCAAGAGATAGCCTAGGGAGAGAAGTGGGGAAGAGACAGTTGAACAAAATTATATTCAGGTCTTCAGGCGATCTCACGAGGTGACTGCTGTGCTGTTTCTCCACTAATCACTACACACACCTGTTTAACACTTTTTTGTTACTACATGATTCGATATTTGTTATTTCATAGTTTTGATGTCTTCACCTATATTCTACAACGTAGGAAATTGTTTAAAAAAATATATAGAAAAAATGTTGAATGAGAAGGTGTGTCCAAACTTTTGACTGGTACTGTATGTGTAGAAACTTATTCTATTCTTATTTATAATAAAAGTGACTCCAATATATACTGTATATATATAATATATATATATAATATATATATATATATATATATATCTGTCTCATATAGAGAGACAGAGACAGAGACAGAGACAGAGACAGAGACAGAGACAGAGACAGAGACAGAGACAGAGACAGAGACAGACAGACAGACAGACAGACAGACAGACAGACAGACAGACAGACAGACAGACAGACAGACAGACAGACAGACAGACAGACAGACAGACAGACAGACAGACAGACAGACAGACAGACAGACAGACAGACAGACAACAGACACAGACAGACAGACAGACAGAGAGACAGAGAGACAGAGAACAGAGAGGACAGAGAGACAGAGAGACAGAGAGACAGAGAGACAGAGATTGAGTACTGTAGGGGAGAAACATTCACACACACACTTTCGATTTGGAGAGCAAAGTAAAATTAGCTGTTTGGAGTAACAAACCTCTGATCAATACTGCTGCACATTATTAATAAATGAATCTCCTCTCTACAGGAGAATACAACAACACAGTCACATGACAAACAGACCACTGCAAGTTTCTCTCTTGATCACAATCACCTTTATCGCCAAGAACATTTACATGTACCCGGAATTTGACCTGTAACTGCCACAATAAACAGAATGTACACAAACAGAATGTATACAATAAACAGAATAAAACACAATGAACAGAATAAACACAATAAACAGAATACAACACAATAGCACACTAAACACAAGACATAGTAAACAGAATATACACAATAAGCTGAATACACACAATAAAACAGAATGTACACAATAAACAGAATATACACAATAAACAGAATATACACAATAAACAGAATACACACAATAAATGTAATATAACGCTATAACATGATGCATGTCAACCTGGGTCATCCAAGTACCATGTCCCCGCACCTCTCTGATTCAGAGGGGTTGGGTTAAATGTGCAAGACACATTTCAGTTGAATACATTCAGTTGGACAACTTGACTAGGTATCCCCCTTTCCTTTCCACATTGGGCTAGCCGCTAACGCTAACGTAATGTTAACCTAGCTTCAGGCTAATCTCCGTTAAGTCACAGATCTACACAGAACGGAGAGAAAAATTGTTACACTAGATGAACCGTCAGTCGTCATTTAAGAGAGAGAARATCTTTCATAAGACGGAGAACAGCAACTACCGCGTCTGTAACTTGAGGGGCATGATTGAAGCAAAACATTTAATTGGGATAGCACTGTAATGAACGTGGTGTCGGGCAGCCATCTCGATGTCGTCGTGAAGATGCCACCTGCTTTAACCCCCCTTGTGAACGCTCATGACAACTCATGATAAATGACCGCTCGAAGCAATGACACGGTGGCATGTATAATAATTAGACGCTAATTGGCTACTGGTGTTATAGCTGGAATATAGTGTTCCATGTCATGGTATCAAGTCATTAAATAAATACAACCTAACTTATGAATACTTATTAGGTATATGTCATATTTTGATGGGACTGAATTTTATTTTCTGACACATAGTTTTCACAGTCACTTGTGTAGGCTATTCCATTGGCGGATGTCAAATTATATTCTGTCAAATTAAAATAACCTTTTTTCCCCCTAGTATTATGTGTAGCTCTGTTCTAGAGTACAAAGCACATTAGTACTAAAAAGCAGATTTATCTTAATTTGATTGTAGTATCATTTAGTTTTTAGAATTATGAAATATTAATTTACTAGTTTTAGCATAATMACAGTTAATTTGCATATTCTGTCAAAATAAAATACAACATTTTTCTTTATATATTGTGCAGATCTTTTCCAGTATGAACCACATTAGTACTAAAAAACAGATTTAGCATCATTTGATTGTAGTATCATTTCGTTTTTAGAATTTTGAAGTAAATATGAATATTTGTTCCACTGAACCGGCTAGACAATGACAAAAAAATATGTCTCAGTTTTCCCGCACAGCTAGCATTAGCATCGCTGCTAGTGAAACAGTGGGAGTGGTAGTACCTATGGCAAGATGCTTCAAAAATCATGCCAAAAATCCTCAAAGTTACTAACAACCCAAATACCATAACACATATAGAATATTATAGGAATTCTGGTATTTATATAACATTTCTGGTAGATAAAAAAACAATTGGGGGGGATACAGACTTTTATGCTTTGTTTTGACTACAASTAAGTATATATGTATGGTAATGTCCATTTTGTAGCAGGTCATACATAGTTATAACCATATACGGGCAKATAAGGTGCTCCATCTCTGCAGGTGATCTGTCTATCTGGTCAAAATAGGTCCAACTGGTTCCCCTCCACCCTCTGAGGATATGAAATGATGTAGAACTGAATAATATTATGTCTCCCGAGAAACCTGCATTTAAATAAATACTTTTTTAGACTTGCACTAGAACAACTACTTTTGGGAGAATATACATCAGTAGAGTTCTCTGTGTAGARTACGAGTGGATCTGAGTTTTGCATTGTAGTTCTATTAAGTATTTAAACCATTAGCAGACCTTGTATACCCTTGTCAGATTTTTATTTGCACAAAAATMTTGGTCGTTTTGGATTTGTACAAAGTCTTACGATATGTTGTATAGAAAAGTACAATCTTATGCGAGTACATGGGGAGCTTTATCTGTGCAGGTGATAGGTTTATCTGGTCAACATCACGGATACAGGCCCCACTCCCCCCTCTGGTGGAATGATAACTTGTTATTATGTCTCCAGAGAAACCTACATTCAAATAAAGGTCCTATCTATCAAATTACTATAGGTGGAATAAGGTGTTTTTGGCTGAAGTCAAAATGACCCCAGTCGGTAYTACCAGGGAWTTGCAACGGTAACTAGCAACAGTAAAACTATAAGTGTTTCTAAACTGAACAAAAATATAAATGCTACATGCAACAATTTCAATAATTTTACTGAGTTACAGTTCATATAAAGAAATCAGTCAATTGAAATAAATTCATTAGGCCCTAATCTATGGATTTCAAATGACTGGGAATACAGATATGCATCTGTTGGTCACAGATATGTAAAAAAAAATATATATAATTAAAGTAGGGGCGTGGATTAGAAAACCAGTCAGTATCTTGTTGACCAACATTTGCCTCATGTAGCGCGACACATCTCCTTCACATAGAGTGGATCAGGCTGTTGATGGTGGCCTGTGGAATGTTGTCCCACTCCTCTTCAATGGATGTGCAAAGTTGCTGGATATTAGCGGGAACTGGAACACGCTGTCGTATACGTCGATCCAGAGCATCCCAAACATGCTCAATGTCAGGTGAGTATGCAGGCCATGGAAGAACTGGGACATTTTCAGTTTCCAGGAATTGTGTATAGATCCTTGCAACATATGGCCGTGCATTACCATGCTGAAACATGAGGTGGTGGTGGTGGATGAATGGTACGACAATGAGCCTCGTTACAGTATCTCTGTGCATAAAAATTGCCATCAATAAAATGCAGTTGTAACGACGAGCACACAGATGAGCTTCCCTCAGACGGTTTCTGACAGTTTGTGCAGAAATTCTTCGGTTGTGCAATCCCACACTTTCATCAGCTGGGTGGCTGGTCTCAGACGAAGAATGTAGAGATCATGGGCTGGCATGGTTACACGTGGTCTGCGGTTGTTACACGTGGTCTGCGGTTGTGAGGCCGGTTGGATGTACTGCCAAATTCTCTAAAACGACGTTGGAGGAGGCTTATGGTTAAGTAAAATGAACATTCAATTCTCTGGCAACATCTCTGGTGGACATTCCTGCAGTCAGCATGCCAATTGCACGCTCCCTCAAAACGTGTTACATCTGTGGCATTGTGTCGTGTGACAAAACTGCACATTTTTTGTGGAATTCTATTGTCCCCAGCACAAGGTGCAACTGTGTAATGATCATGCTGTTTAATCAGCTTCTTGATATGCCACACCTGTCAGGTGCATGGATTATCTTGGCAAAGGAGAAATTCTCACTAACAGSGATATAAACAGATTTGTGCACAACATTTGAGAGCAATAAGCTTTTTGTGTGTATGGAACATTTCTGGGATCTTTTTTAATTCAGCTCGTGAAACAAARGGGACAGACACTTTATATGTTGCGTTTCTATTTTTGTTCAGTATATTATAGAAATGATTGTTCCAACAAAGTAATATCAATGACATAAAGGATCTGTTACAGTAATGACAGATCGTGTCAGAACAACCACATTACTGTCATGACAACGACACCGTCAATTAAATGACACGGTTATGTGAAAACGTTGGAGGATTCTAAAATGATCAGGCACTAAAGCGTAGCCTTGACAACTGCTTAGGATACAATGTACTTGTCACGGCCGTCGTTGGAAGAAGCGGACCAAGGTAAGGTGCAGCGTGGTGAGGGTACATTACTTTTATTTTGGAATGACGCCAACAAAAACAATAAACAATACAAAAAACAACCGTGAAGCTTAAGGGCAATAGTGCCACAAACAAAGACAACTACCCACAACGAAAGGAGGGAACAAGGGCTACCWAAGTATGGTTCCCAATCAGAGACAACGATAGACAGCTGTCCCTGATTGAGAACCATACCCGGCCAAAARATAGAAACACAAAATCATAGAAAACAAAACATAGAATGCCCACCCCAAATCACACCCTGACCAAACCAAATAGAGGCATAAAATGGCTCGCTAAGGTCAGGGCGTGACAGTWGCACTAATATCTGATCCTGTCTTATGTCGATGCCTGTTGAAAGTATCAGGGAAACATGTAAATACCGCTAACACTGTCCCACAAAACATGCCTTTTTGCCTCTGTAAGACACAATGGCAGGGTTGGTGAGAGGCCCTTGGCTCTCCAGGCAAAACATGCCTTTTTGCCTCTGTAAGACACAGTGGCAGGGTTGGTGAGAGGCCCTTGGCTCTACAGGCAAAACACGAAGGGTGGGCTGACAGGCGCACACAAAGGAAATCTGGATCCGAGTTAGTAGAAAATACAAAAAAATAGGACTTAAGGGAGGCCAAATCATCGGAATGCCGGCAGCTTTTTCAGAGGATATTTTTCAGAGCACAACAAATTTGCTGCGGTCGGCTGCCTGTAAATTGGTGCTTCATCAAAACTATTGATTTGTAATGTCTTACTGGCCTTGATCTGGAACTGCAGCAAGGACACTTCCTGAAATTGGTGCTTCGTTAAAACTATTGATTTGTAAAGTCTTACCGGCCTTGATCTGGAACTGCAGGAAGGCCATTTCCTGCTAGGTAGAGATGATGAGAGAGATCCGCAGACCAGAAACATTTACATAGTCTCCACATCCAGAGCAGTGTTCATTTTGGCAGTCTTTTTTTTTTTTTTTTTGTCTAGTTGTAGTCATTTTGACTAAAATATAATGAAGTCTTAGTCACATTTTTGTCATTTGAATAATGATTTAGTCTAGTTATTTGTCAGAATGACAAATACAATGGGCCGTTTTAGTCAACTAAAAGCCCTGTCAATTTAGTCTTCACATCACCTTATAAAGTAATTCAATATAAAGTGTTACACAATTTAGATTGTGTAACAGACTACTGAGATGGTACTGTAAACTATTCAAGGAATAAGATGTTTAATCTAACAGGAATACATGATAGAAGATATTTTGATGTACAACCTAATCCAGTGACTGTCATGAATTGTGAATTGACAATAAGGTATTGTTGTTATATTTTACTGTTAAAATAGGACTCCTGAATTMTCTGAATTMTGTTGTTCAAAAGAGATTCATTTGCCTACACCTTTATGTGTACTAATAGTATCATAGGCTAATTKATTTGGGGCTAATTTACCACACGAGYAAGTGAAAACTCAAAATYCATTTGCTAGATTGCTAACAGTAAATATATTACTCACTGTTAGTAGTCATGTATTAATCTAATAGTAAATTGTATGTCCTAAAAAATACTGCAGTTGTACAGTGCATTTGGAAAGTATTCAGACCCCTTGACTTTTTCCACATTTTGTTACGTTACAGCCTTATTCTAAAAWWAWTTTTTTTATGTCCCCTCAATCTACACACAACACCCCATAATGACAAAGCAGGTTTTTAGAGATTTAATCCAATTTATAAAAATCTAAAACTGAAACATCACATTTACATAAGTATTCAGACCCTTTACTCAGTACTTTGTTGAAGCACCTTTGGCAGAGATTACGGCCTCCAGTCTTCTTGAGTATGACACTACAAGCTTGGCACATCTGTATTTGGGGAGTTTCTCCCATTCTTCTCTGCAGATCCTCTCAAGCTCTGTCAGGGTGGATGGGAAGCGTTGCTGCACAGCTATTCTCAGGTTTCTCCAGAGATGTTAGATCAGGTTCAAGTCCGGGCTCTGGCTGGCCCACTAACGGACATTCAGAGACTTTTCTCGAAGCCACTCCTGTGTTGTAAAAACATGATTTAGCTTTGTCGTTATGGGGTATTGTGTGTAGATTGATGAGGAAAATGTTTTTGGGAAACTGGAAATGTTGCATTCGGTCTTGTTTGAATGATGACAAGATAAGTAAAGTGGCTCCAAAACATTGCATATTTTTCACCAGGAGCTTGTATCACCGGGAGAGTAGTCATTGCATGTGCCTTATTTGCATCAATTATGTTTTTCCGCCAGARTGGAGAACGGTTCAATCTCTCCAAAAAACTCCTGTCCAGTCCAGTCAGAGTTTAGTCACAGAGATACTTTAGTCTCGTCTCATCTGCCACTGAAAAATAGGTGTTTGACAAATATTTTTGTTGACWAAATGAACACTGATCCAGCGGAACAGAGCAGCTTTTACAAGCAGATTGATCAATTGATTTGTCGGAATCCAAATTGATGTCTGTGTTGTTGTTTTTCTACTCTCCTCCTCRGTTTTGGGAACTCATTTTGTCTTGGTGATGTGCATTTGACACATGAAGTTGGCTGTGCACCAAGCATTTGTGAATAAAACATGTAATCTCGCTTATTCTCATTACAATCTAATAGCCCATTTCAACCTGAGCGGAAATACACAGAGTATCTGGCACCTCAACGTTAATCCAGCCAGGCAGATGCACTACCTTTGTATTCCTCCACACCAGCGGCTTTCTGCTTCCTGTGGCACTGTGTGACAGATCACTATGCAGAGCAAATGACACAGGCCCTCTGATTACGGGGACTAGTGCTATCTGCCGGCCATGCTTCTATGTATATGAGGAGAGGTGAGAGAAGGGGAGTGGGCGAGATTTGAAGTGAATGGAGTCAGCACTCCTGCGGGCCACACAGTACACACACACACACACACACAACGACACGACAAGACACAGACACACACACAGAACACACACACGTAAACACACAACCACCAGTACACACACACAACACACACACACACACACACACACACACCCACACACACACACACACACACACACACACACAACACAACACAACCACACAACACACACACACACACACACACCAACACACACACCACACACGTGTAGGCTCGCCCTAATTCATGAGCTCTCCGACACCTGGAGTTGGAGGACGGAGGCCAATGCCAAAGGACAAGTCAGCCCCCCACCCCCACCCCACCCTCCGAGGGCCTAAATGTATCTCTGTTACAGTATCCAGAGGACTGATTATTGAATGAGTGACAGAATAATGTGAAAGTATCCATGTCTGGTGTCTACTTAAACTTGTCACTGAGGATAATTCTTGATGCTATCATATATGTATTTTATCTCTGTGTGTAGTTGTATCTGTATTAGGGTGAAACTCTAAATCTGATACTATCTAGTATGATTATTTCTCTGTGGTTAGTTGTACTGATATAGGGAGAACTCTAAATTACTCTGATACTATCTTATACTGTATGTATTTAGTCTCTGTGTTAGTTGTTATGCTGTATAGGGAGAACTCTAAAATTACTCTGATACTATCTATATGTTACAGTTGAAAATCGGAAGTTAACATACACTTAGGTCTGGAGTAATTTAAAACTCATTTTTTCAATACCATTCCCCACAATTTCTTGTTATAAACAAACTATAGTTTTGGCAAGTCGGTTTAGACATCTACTTTGTGCATTTGACACAAGTAATTTTCCAAAAGTTGTTTTACAGACAGATTATTTCACTTATATTCACTGTCATAAAGTCCTGTGGGTCAGAAGTTACAATCACTAAGTGACTGTGCCTTTAAACATGCTTGGAAAATTCCAGAAAATGTGTCATGGCCTTAGAAGCTTCTGATAGGCTTAATTGGGACATAAATTTGAGTCAATGGAGGTGTACCTGTGGATATTTCAAGCCTCTGCAAACTCTGCCTCTTTGTTGACATCATGGAAAAATCAAAGAATCAGCCAGACACTCCAAATTGTAGGCCTCACAAGTTGGTTCATCCTTGGAGAAATTCAAACGCCTGAGGTACACGTTCATCTGTACAAACAATAGTACGCAAGTATAAACACCATGGGACAAGCAGCTGTCACACGCTCGGAAGGAGACACGTTCTGTCTCCTAGAGATGAACGTACTTTGGTGCGAAAGTGCAAATCAATCCAAAACAACAGCAAAGAACTTGTGAAGTGCTGGAGGAAACAGGTACAAAAGTATCTTATGCCACAGTGAAGTGAGTCCAATCGACCTTTACAGGCCGCTCAACAAGGAAGAAGCACTACTTCCAAACCGCCATAAAAAAAGATGACTACGGTTTGCAACTGCACATGGGGACAAGATCATACTGTTTGTAGAATGTGCTCTGGTCTGGATGAAACAAAAATAGACTGTTTGGCCATAATGACCATCGTTTATGTTTGGAGAAAACGCGGAGGCAAGCCGAAGAAACCATCCCACCGTGAAGCATGGGGGTGGCAGCATCATGTTGTCGGGGTGCTTTGCTGCAGGAGGGACTGGTGCACTTCACAAAATAGATGGCATCATGAGGAAAGAAATGATGTGGATATATGAAGCAACATCTCAAGACATCAGTCAGGAAGTTAAAGCTTGGTCGCAAATGGGTCTTCCAAATGGACAGTGACCCCAAGCATACTTCCAAAGTTGTGGCAAAATGGCTTAGGGTATTTGAGTGGCCATCACAAAGCCCTGACGTCAATCATATAGATAATTTGTGGGCAGAACTGAAAAAGTGTGTGCGAGCAAGGAGGCCTACAAACCTGACTCAGTTACACCAGCTCTGTCAGGAGGAAGGGGCCAAAATTCACCCATGGTCTTTATTACGAGTTGCTTGTGAGATATTTATAATATCATATACACTGTTCTACACAAATATTACTGCTCACTACACACACACACCTCCCTCCTCCCCACCCTCTAATTCCCACGCTCCCTCTGGGGTTGGGGGGGTGACAACTTTATGTCTCCTGGACGGCTTGTCAACTGCAAAGGGAGGGTTTTGATTTCGTTTTGCGTCTGGGACCATGAAAGGGCACAAGATAGATTTGAGTGAACCTCCACTTCCTAATTATCTTAAAAGCTGTCTAATGTCTGTCTGGCTTAATGACAGGCTCAGATTCACTGTGGTAGAGAGACTCTGGACCACATATACAGGAAGTGATTKATTTACAGCAGTGTCCTCACAGTTGATAGAGAACACTTGACCTGAGGCTGATTGGCACATCCTCCATCGTACTGTCCTTTTCTCCTCAAAGTGAATTTTGTGTTTTGTTCCTGCAGTGAATAAGTCATGCAAATCATCAACACTGAGCAAAGCTGTTTAATGCAAAAAAGAGATTGGTTTCATGTTATTTGGATAAAGGGACACATTTGACTTTAGGTTCAAGCCTGAGTAAAATGATCTGTCACAGAGRGCCATAGGAACCAAAGAGCCCCAGGTGTGGGGGAATCCAAAAGATAGTGAGTCTGCCTGACTGGATTAACGTTACGCACCAGCAACTCTTTGTACAGACTGCAGTGCAATATCTCTGCTCAGATTGAACATTCTCCATGGGGGCTGTGGATCACATCAGTTGGTCTACCGCTGCCATACTAGATCAACCAGACTCCTGGTGTAATAACGCCTCATATTTCTTTCTTTATTATGCATGACTAAATCATACCTGTCTCTTATCAGTTTTCTATAATGCTGTTACGGTTCTTGAACATACGTGTCTGTATAATCAGGCATCGGGGGGAAAGACGGAATCTCTAAGACCTGTTCCAAACGTGCAGAAATAACCATGCTATAATTATCTGAAGCACCAATTAAGCATAATTATTGACATAATGCTTTTACTCTCTTTAAAAGTCCCTGATGATATTCATCTATCTCACCAGGATATGGAGAGAGTGCCATAACAAATGGAGAGAGGTGCCATACAAAATGGGGAGAGAGCTGCCATAACAAAATGGGGAGAGAGCTGCCATAACAAAATGGGGAGAGAGCTGCCATACAAAATGGGGAGAGGCTGCATAACAAAATGGGGAGAGAGCTGCCATACAAAATGGAGAGAGCTGCCATCAAATGGGGAAGACTGCTAACAAAATGAGTGGTTACAATGAGAGCTGCCATTACAAAATGGGGAGAGAGCTGCCATAACAAAATGGGGAGAGAGCTCCATACAAAATGGGAGAGAGCTGTACAAATGGGAGAAGCTGCCATTAACAAAATGGGGAGAGAGCTGCCATTACAAAATGGGGAGAGAGCTGATTACAAAATGGGGAGCAGAGTCAATCTTGCCTAGGAGCAGTGGCGGAAAAAGTACTATTGTCATACTTGAGTAAAAGTATAGATACCTTAATAGAAGTCACCCTGTAAAATACTACTTGAGTAAAAGTCTAAAAGTATGTGGTTATAAATATATTTAAGTATCAAAAGTAAATGTAATTGCTCAAATATACTAGTATCAAACGTAAAAGTAAAAGTATTTAAAAAAACATGTATTCCTTATATTAAGCAAAGCAGACAGCACAATTTTCTTGTTTTTAAAACGTATGATAGCCAGGGGTACTCTCCAACACTCGGACATTATTCACAAAAGATGCATGTGTGTTTAGTGAGTCCGCCAGATCAGAGGCAGTAGATGACCATGTGTTCTCTGATAAGTGTGCAATTTCACAATTTTCCTTTACACCACTGCCTAGGATAGCTGCTGACAAGCATATGGAAAACAGAAAGTCGTTCAACCCTGTGGGCTGGTGTGTCATCGAAGGTTTCTCATGGGTTCAAATTCAATCAGACATTAAATAATTCCTCCCAACGCTCCCAATCAAATGTTCACCACCAGCTGTCTCTTCCTTATAGTGTCGGTTGACTGTGAGGTGAGCCTCAAGGGCACTTTCAACAACTGAGTCTGGGACTAATGCTAGAGTTTCTAATCAGGACCCCCACAGGGAGTGCCCATTGATTTAGCCCAGCACTTACACAACTGATTCGACTAATCAAGGGGCTCTGTGATTAGTTTGATTAGTTGAAGCAAGGCATGGTGCCTAATGAAGGCTCTATTTACCCTGCCACTGGACCTAAATGAAGCTCTATTTACCCTGCCACTGACCTAGTGAAGGCCTATTTACCCTGCCACTGACCTAATGAAGGCTCTATTTACCCTGCACTGACCTAATGAAGGCTCTATTACCCTCCATGACCTAATGAAGGCTCTATTTACCCTGCCACCGACCTAATGGATAAGGCTCTATTACCCTGCACTGACCTAATGAAGGCTCTATTTACCCTGCCACGACCTAATGAAGGCTCTATTTACCTGCCACTGACCTAATGAGGCTCTATTTACCCTGCCACTGACCTAATGAAGGCTCTATTTACACTGCCACTGACCTAATGAAGGCTCTATTTACCTGCCACTGACCTATGAGAGCTCCATGTACCTGCACTGACCTAATGAAGGCTCTATTTACCTGCCACTGACCTAATGAAGGCTCTATTTACCCTGCCACTGACCTAAGAAGGCTCTAATTTACCCTGCCCACTGACCTAATAAGGCTCTTATTTACACCTGCCACTGACCTAATGAAGGCTCTATTTACCTGCCACTGATTGATAATCAAATGGTCATTACAATAATAACCACTGAGGAAAATTGGATAAACACATAAAACAGACTTTCTTAACAATATTAACCCAGTTGTGTGTGTGTGTGTTGGTGTGTGTGTGTGTGTGTGTGTGTGTGTGTGTGTGTGTTGTGGTGTGTGTGTGTGTGTTGGGTGGTGTGTGTGTGAGTGTGT
>NW_019943696.1:0-4857 GCF_002910315.2 Salvelinus sp. IW2-2015 | reverse complement strand
GGGGCACTTTATGTATCCTGGACGGCCGTCAACCACGAAGGAGAGGGTTGATTTCGTTTAGCGTCTTGGACCATGAAAGGGCGCGAGATAGATGTAAAAGGATGTTCTTACTGTACCGTGTTCCCTCTTAGTGAAACTCCACTTCCTATAATCTTCAAGCTGTCTATTGCCTGTCTGGCTTACTGACAGGCTCAGATTCACGGTTCCCATTGGATGGTTACTATGTGAGAGACACTAAGATAGGATTCATGAGCTGTGTTCCAAATCACAGACCTCCATACTGAATCAAAGGCTCTGAACATTAGAAACAAGCAAGAGAATGGTTTTTACTAACTCTTGGTCACTCGACTAAATGTTCATACATGGGGGAAGTCCTGCAATGTCTTCCAAAGAAGAGACATTTACTTTGTCAAATCAACACAAGTCGTGAAAACTCGTTGAAAAAAACTGTTTTGCAGTTCACGTCACCTCGAAGCGTAATACAATTCCCAAACAGCCGTCACTTGTTGGGTAGGTCCTCACTCCAAAATGTTCAAACTTCAAATAACCCCATGATGAAAGAGAACTCCAAATGATGACATCTCAGCTGAGGGTGATCTCCAATTACCTTCAATTGGTTCAGATTCACATACCGCTTCCCCTGCATTTAAAAAAAACACCAACAAACGTGCTTCACTTTGAACCGAGTGAGAAAACGTCTCTCGCTTATTAAATTGTTGTGGAGGAAGAGAGAGCGGCCCCGAGTCTGTTGTTGCGCTGTTTGTTCTTTTGTACACGTCTTTTATGTTTCCCTCGGGGTGACTGGATAACTGCCCTGGGGTTCGACTCTCGTCACATCTGGCACTCACTCACACGCTCGCACGTTACACACACACACGCACGTTACAAAGCACACACACACACACACACACACACACCACACACACACACACACACACACACACACACACACACACACACCACACACACACACACACACACACACACACACAACAGAGTGGAGTAAGAGCCTTTGTGTGCGAAAGCATTAATGATGACAGACAAACAGGAGTGTGGAGGATATGCAAGACTGAGAGCTTTACGAAGTATCATTTTCTATCTTTCTGTTTGTGTTGCTGGGATAGCGCTGGGGGAATACGCCTTTGCTTGCTATTTAGCGTACAGGTAACAATGTTCTTACGTCAGCTTGGTTTACAGTGGTGAGTATAAAACAGCACACCCCCACCCTTCCGAAAATATCTTCTTTGTGGGAGAGGTAGTGAAAGTGATGTCGGCAATCTCCACTGAAGATTGGGTTAACATGAAAGCCTTTCTGGAAATGTTTGTTAATTTAGCGTTTAGTGCTGAGTGCTGTGAATCAGGGGAATCTCTAATGATCCTGTTCAAACGTGCAGAAATAACCATGCTATAATTATCTGAACACCAATTAAGCAAATTATTGACATAATGCTTTTACTCTCTTTAAAAGTCCATGATTAATCATCTATCTCACCAGGATATGGGAGAGGTGCCATAACAAAATGAGGAGAGAGCTGCCATTACAAAATGGGGAGAGAGCTGCCATTACAAAATGGGGAGAGAGCTGCCATAACAAAATGGGGAGAGAGCTGCCATATTAACAAAATGGGGAGAGAGCTGCCATTACAAAATGGGGAGAGAGCTGCCATTACAAAAATGGGGAGAGAGCTGCCATTACAAAATGGGAGAGAGCTGCCATTACAAAATGGGGAGGAGAGCTGCCATACAAAATGGGGAGAGCTGCCATTACAAAATGGGGAGAGAGCTGCCATTACAAAATGGGGAGAGAGTACATCTTGCCTAGGAGCAGTGGCGGAAAAAGTACTCATTGTCATACTTGAGTAAAAGTATAGATACCTTAATAGAAGTCACCCTGTAAAATACTACTTGAGTAAAAGTCTAAAAGTATGTGGTTATAAATATATTTAAGTATCAAAAGTAAATGTAATGCTCAAATATACTAAGTATCAAACGTAAAAGTAAAAGTATTAAAAAAACATGTATTCTTATATTAAGCAAAGCAGACAGCACATTATTCTTGTTTTTAAAACGTATGATAGCCAGGGGTACTCTCCAACACTCGGACATTATTCACAAAAGATGCATGTGTGTTTAGTGAGTCCGCCAGATCAGAGCGTAGGGATGACCATGTGTTCTCTTGATAAGTGTGTCAATTTCACAATTTTCCTTTACACCACTGCCTAGGATAGCTGCTGACAAGCATATGGAAAACAGAAGTCGTTCAACCCTTGGGCTGGTGTCTGTCATCGAGGTTTCTCATGGGTTCAAATTCAATCAGGACATTAAATAATTCCTCCCAACGCTACCCAATCAAATGTTCCACACCACTGTCTCTTCCTTATAGTGTCGGTTGACTGTGAGGTGAGCCTCAAGGGCACTTTCAACAACTGAGTCTGGAGACTAACTGTAGAGTTTCTAATCAGGACCCCCACAGGGAGTGCCCATTGATTTAGCCCAGCACTTACCAAACTGATTCGACTAATCAAGGGCTCTGTGATTAGTTTGATTAGTTGAAGCAGTGGGGCCTAATGAAGGCTCTATTTACCCTGCCACTGACCTAATGAAGCTCTATTTACCTGCCACTGACCTAATGAAGGCTCTATTTACCCTGCCACTGACCTAATGAAGGCTCATTACCTCCACTGACCTAATGAAGGCTCTATTTACCCTGCCACTGACCTAATGAAGGCCTATTTACCCTGCCAGACCTAATGAAGGCTCTAATTTACCCTGCCAACTGACCTAATGCAGGCTCTATTTACCCTGCCACTGACCTAATGAAGGCTCTATTTACCCTCCATTGAACCTAATGAAGGCTCTATTTACCCTGCCACCGACCTAATGAAGGCTCTATTTACCCGCCACTGACCTAATGAGCTCTGTTTACCCTGCCACTGACCTAATGAAGGCTCTATTTACACTGCCACTGACCTAATGAAGCTCTATTTACCCTGCCACTGACCTATGAAGGCTCTTTTACCTGCCACTGACCTAATGAAGGCTCTATTTACCCCTGCCACTGACCTAATGAAGCTCTATTTACCCTGGCCACCGACCTAATGAAGGCTCTATTTACCCTGCCACTGACCTAATGAAGGCTCTATTACACTGCCACTGACCTAATGGAGGCTCTATTTACCCTGCCACTGATTTATAATCAAATGGTCATTACAATAATAACCACTGAGGAAAATTGGATAAACACATAAAACAGACTTTCTTAACGAATATTAACCATGTGTGTGTGTGTGTGTGTGTGTGTGTGTGTGTGTGTGTGTGTGTGTGTGTGTGTGTGTGTGTGTGTTGTGTGTGTGTGTGTGTGTGGTGTGTGTGTGTGTGTGTTGTGTGTGTGTGTGACTTTACATCAGAGGAGACATAAATTCCAACAATTAACAAATACACATACCAGTACAGTCGTGTGTGTGTGTGTGTGTGTGTGTGTGTGTGTGACTTTACATCAGAGGAGACATAAATTCCAACAATAAACAAATACACATACAGTACCAGTCAAAAGTTTGGACACACCTACTCATTACAGAGTTTTTCTTTATTTTTACTATTGTCTARATCAAATCAAATCAAATTTTATTTGTCACATACACATGGCTAGCGGATGTTAATGCGAGTGTAGCGAAATGCTTGTGTTCCGACCAAACTGSCATGGGTTGAGCCGTTATGGCATCAAAGTAATGTTTATTGGTGAATCTGACAGACTGTGAATTTWAATTTTATTTTTTCTGGTCGAAACAGGCACTAGTTCCGACCATGCAGTAATATCCAACAAGTAAACTAACAAATTCACAACCACTACCTTATACACACAAATGTAAAGGGATGAATATGTACATATAAATATATGGATGAGCGATGGCCGTGCGGCATAGGCAAGATACAGTAGATGGTAGCTGCCATAACAAAATGGGGAGAGAACTTCACTGGACTCTTTGTCTTTGTAAACTGGAAACCATACATCCCGAGGCAGAAGAAGAAAAAATAATAAATGCAGCCTCGGGATGTATGGTTTCCAGTTTACAAAGACAAAGAGTCCAGTTTACAAAGAGTCCAGTGAAGTTCTTTCTGCTTGGCGGGGAATATACACGGCTGTGACTATAATCGAAGAGAATTCTCTTGGAAGACAATGCGGTTGGCATTTGATTGTAAGGAATTCTAGGTSAGGTGAACAAAAGGACTTGAGTTCCTGTATGTTGTTGTGATTACACCATGAGTCGTTAATCATAAGGCATACACCCCCGCCCTTCTTCTTACCAGAGAGATGTTTGTTTCTGTCGGCGCGATGCATGAAGAAACCGGGTGGCTGTACCGACTGACAACATATCCCAAGTGAGCCATGTTTCCGTGAAACAGAGAATGTTACAATCTCTGATGTCTCTCTGGAAGGCAACTCGTGCCCTAATTTTCGTCCACCTTGTTATTTAGCGATTGGACATTGGCGAGTAATATGCTCGGAAGCGGTGGATGGTGTGCTCACCTTCTTACCAGTATGTCGCTCCGTCTGCCTCTCRTGCGGCGAACACGTTGTTTTGGGTCACCTTCTGGGATAAGATCCCAGGRCCAGGGTGGGGGTCCGAACAAAGGATCCGCTTCGGGGAAGACGTATTCCTGGTCGTAATGTTGGTAAGTTGACAACGCTTGTAGAATAGTAGTGAAGACATCAAAACTATGAAATAACACACATGGAATCATGTGTGCAAAGTTGTCATCAAGGCAAACAGTGGCTACTTTGAGGAATCAAAAATATAAAATATTGTTTAACACTTTTTTGGTTATTACATGATTCCATGTGTGTTATTTCATAGT
>NW_019943695.1:128991-156928 GCF_002910315.2 Salvelinus sp. IW2-2015 | reverse complement strand
TTGTGATGTGATTTTGCGCGAGACCAGAATATGTTAAATGAATGAGACTGCGTTTTGATCAAATAGGGTTTGGGTGTTCACATCTGCAAAAGACATCACCTTTATGGGTGCTGTGCTTAGTTGTTAAACGCGCCTGTTCTAGTAAACAGGAATCCTGCAGTTCAAATCTCCAGGTAACCCTTTCAGCATTTCATGTACACATCTGTGGAGAAGATCATAGTGGAGGCACTCAGGTTTTCTCAACAAATGAGGTTTAAGGAATTAGAGAGACGTGGGAGGGTGAAATTTAGATTATTCCAATGTCATGGAAAAGGGCACTTTTTGAGCATGAGTTAAACGTACCGACTGTGTAAAAGCGTCGACTGTTTCTTCGGTTGTTCAGTATCGAAGACCAAAAGTGAAAAGAGTTTAGCCAGTGTGTGCACATCATTCACAGCCTAATAGCTCTACAAAGTCAGCTGTCTGTAGCCAGCCGTGACGTATAGTGGTTAGTACGTCTGCGTTGTGTTGCAGCAACCCCTCGGTTTCGAAATCCGGGTCACGCACCTTTGTAATGTATCAATCAAGAAGTATTTTTTTGGGAGAAACGAGGCTTGGTTATTTTTTTTTTTTATTTTGTTGTTTTAGTTTTTTTATTTATTTATCTTTATTTCTATTTTTTTTTTTTTTTTTTTTTTTTTTTATAGGTTTTTTATTTCCTATTTTTTTTATGTTTCTTTTTTCTTATTTCTTTTTTCGTTATTTTTAAGACTTACTTTGTAAGCTAAGAAACTCAGCAACTCTGCAATTTTGATCAAAGTCCTGGGAAGGATGGTTTTGTTCTCTTTTTAACATAATATATGCCTTATAGAAGTAGGACATGTTAATCACAAAACATAGGTACGCAGAAAACTGTTGTTATCTAGGGTGTCGACTGTGCAAACACAAGGTTGACGAAGATGGAAAATGCTGAATAAACAAGAAAACAGGAACGTAGGAATGGTGAAACCAACAAATAGTTCAATCTTCACAAGACAACCATTCCGGACATTTAATCCTGAGTTGCTGTGTCTGGACACCACCGATTGGCTGCAAGTTTTAAACCACGCTAAGCCTCTACTGTGACAGGCCAACTCTAAAGTTGGAACTAACCTGAACAGTATAAAAGAAATGTCTGTACTATTTTCAGTTCAGTGCTGCTGCTTTACCCTGCGTGGTGATACAGTGAACCCGTTTATAGAAAATTGCATTTACCATTCTGAGCTTATGTTAAATAAAAATACTTAAAGTATATTCGGTGACTTTGAATCACATTTTATCCTGATACCAGATTTGATTGATGCAACCTTTCACATGGTGACCCCGACGACGTGATCTGGTTGAAAGGACTTCGCTGGACATTGCCGTGCCAGCAAATTGACCATTACTGTTGTCGAACGGAGTTTCTCACAAAAAAGACCGGTCAACAAAAAAAAAAAAAAAGTAAGCAGATACCTATTGTGAAAAACTAAAGTTCTGGACTTTGGCATTATCCAAATTTATTTTGTGAGATACCTGTTTGATGTAAGTAACCACATTTTATTAGTTTATATTGGTAAAAAATCATAAGGAATACATAGTGGTGAATGCAATTTTGACTGGCCAGGTATTCTATGATATAACGAACAAATATGATGTACTGGGTGAGATGCCAAGCGTGTATGAATAAGGGTGAGATGCCCAATGGGCTATATATCCAAAAGCATGAGTGAGGGTGGGGATTAATACAACAGTGAATGAAGTKTAYTAAGGTGAGATGCCGAGTTCGTATGTTAGAGACGCTCAAATCGTATGAATGAATTACACTTGATATTTCAGTAGGAGCTGGTATCAGTTTGAATGAGGTCAGGGACCTTCAGATGAGATGTCTRCGTTGTATTAACTGAAACTGCCAAGTGACTGCAGTACATTAGATATTTCAGTTGGAGCTGGTATCGGTGAGAATGATTTTTAAAAGGTCGCGGACCTACGGATGAGATGTCTGTAACAGAGTTATATCATTGAATATTGAGGAGGTGTGCATGGAATACGAAAAGTGAAAAGTGATACAGTAAAGTACGTTAAGATTGGCCCTGAATGTATACAATTTATACTTTCCCCATTGGGTGTGACTGTGATTAATTGAAAGGTATATTTGGCGAAAATAACCTTGTTTTTCCCTTTTAGTTAAACATTCAATCTGATCTAACTAGTGAGTGACACAGTTAAAGGAGTGTTTATATTGTTAGAATTATATTGTTAGAATTATAGAAAGTTAAGTGAGTCCATTTACATTGTTAGATTAATAGAAAGTTAAGTGAGCCCATTTAAGCCCTAAAAACCTCTGTGAACGTATATTCCTATGTAAACGCATATCCTGATTTGAACTGTACTAATCTATTAGAACATTTGCTAAAATTACCAAACCTGTATATTCAACATTTGACAATAATTACCAAATCCGTATATTTAACCACAATGTTGAATCTAGCATTGGGTATTGTGGGAAATTGACTTTTTAACTTAATTGATGAGTATTAAGTAAGGTACATATTAGATACGGGGGACATGATACAATTTGTACATTCCCCACTGGGTGTGGCCGTGATTGACGGGTGGATTACCTTATTCTCCCGTGTCCAGTTAAATAATTACTGTTTCAGAGATAAGTATATTAATAAAAATAATAGAACAATTAGTTGAGCCCAATTTGAAACCTCAAAAGTATATTCCTATTTAAACTTACCCCAGGAGACAAATAAAAACCCTATCATGGAGCACCAAAATGTTGAAAAAGTGTTGAAGACATTGAAATCCACCTTAGAAATAAATGGCKGTAAAGAGGGAAAGGAAGGGAGAAAAACTATACAGAGAGTGGATAGAGGAAGGCAGTATTAGTGCGCCTGACGGACTCCCAGTAGACGGGGAACCCGACAGGATATTGATATACCATAGAACATAGTTATAGTAATCAGATAACAGTAAGAAGCTCTGTTCCACACACATAGATCATAGAGACCAGATACACACCATAGAAATATATACACATAGATAGTGGTAAATGCCATAGTGACTAGGAACGGCAAGGATTTATCAAACATGGGTACTAAATCCTCAAAGGAGGTCCCRGAATTAACCGGGGATGAGAGGTAAATCTAATTACCAAAATGGAGAAAGAAGTATGAATTTGAGAGAAGCCTAGATGTAGAAAAATTAGAATTAGTGATAAGGCAAATGCATAAGGCATGAGGAGATAATATAGGGAAGTAGACAGAGAAGTAGAGGGGCTAGACACCGCTAGGGTGTGGTTGTCTGAAGCCAGAATAAGAGAGGGAGAGAGAGAGTGGACAGACAGGAATCGAATAAGTATTGCTACTCTAGGGAAAGTTAGGAAAGATTTAACCGAACTAGGACAGGATTTAGCAAACTTATTGAGAAAGGGAATAGAGGTAGAGAAAGTTGAGAGAAGTGTATAGAGACAGTCAAAAGAAAGGCGCAGATAGTCAGTTGAAACAGCAGGTCGAGGGTTAAATACCGGGCTGTCTGGATCCCGGGGGAAAAAAGGTTACAAGGTAAGGGGACATACAGAGAGAACGAGAGAGAGAGAGAATAAGTAGAATCCTTGCTGGGGAAATGCTTGGACCTTTAAAATAGGGCTATTTTCTGGGAATTGKCTCATCAGAGAATTATAATAATAGGGTTATTTGCGCCTCCAAATATCTCAGCCTTGGCACCGATAGACTAAAATTCATTCTGGTTGTAATTCAAATACTGATATGTTTTGCCGGGAGAGATACGGTTAGTTAGTGTTTGTTTAGGATATAAACTGAACGTTTTAATAGCTTGTTTAGGTTAAATTGAAAGACTAATCCATTCTAAATAATAGCGAGGCGATTTCGATGTGATACGTTGTGTTGCCTAAATGTTCTGCTGAAATAATGTATAGAGACTGGAGTCATATTTAAATTACTAAATCATAGAAGACAGTTAATAACGGAGAGATACGATAGAGTTGTGCCCATCGAAATGTTATTATTCTTATGGATTGACTGACATACGTTATAAATTTAGCGAGGTACATGGTGTTTTAAAAAGTAGGAGTAGAGAAAGTTGGAAAGCGTGCGATAGATTTTAAAGGGACAGTGCACGTTTATCACAGTTATGTGTGTCTAAATGGCAGGGTATTCCTATCAAGCAAAATGGGGAGACTGTTTGAAGAGAGACTGAATGGGTTTTAGATATAACCATGAAGGAAATTTAAAACTAATGATTTGAGGGGGTACAATATAATTATTTTAAAAGTTTTTAGGTTTTGTTTGTAGTAAACGTTTGGGTTTGAGGGGATTTCCATGTTTCCCAGCGATAAGGTATCTTAAAGGAATACACTCACAAATGGAATATTAGAAGTTTTATTAAATACAGGTTTTATTTTGATAAAGGAAGGTTCTGGGAACCTGGATACAACATGCAGAAAATGTTTGACTTAAAAAAATTAAAAAAGAAAAATTATAATAATACAAAATATATATGTTTAATGTAGTAAGGAACACTTCTTTGAAGTGGTGGTATGACTTATGACTTCTATCATAGCTTTCCATTGTGGTCTGATCAGCCTCATTGGAAAGCAATTTGGATGGAGAATCTAAGGTCATTGGTAATACTGAGTTTAAGGTAATTTAATACAACAAGGCGGTGAAATTGATATTATAGTGTATTATATTTTCTTAGATGAATACGGTGAGAAAATTAGTTAGGATACATTTTTTTWAAAGGTAGACTCATGTTAAGTATTTAGGACATATTTTAAACCAACAGGGCAGGAAAAAAGATGAAGGTAGAAAAATAGTGATTTTATAAACATAAACTTTAATTATGAAAAGAAAAATGTTGCAGTTCTTAGGGATGGTAAATTACTGTAGACTAATGAGTCTCATATTATGACAATATATATTCAATTATAGATGAGACTGAATTAAAACTTACTCCACTTATGTTTAATAAAATACAGACGGACTCCCGAAGGAAGATCTTCATTAGTACAGAAAACAATGCTATGTTTAGCAGTATTTTGGCTTTATCATTCATGTGGAGATTTGTATTAATAGTAGAAAGAATACAAGGTGTAAATGACATCTGTGGTGAATTCAGGGATTATTGATAGGATTGAGATAACCTTATTAACCTATGTAAGGACTTTAGAAATTGCCACCATAGACATGTTTTTAAATCCATCAGTTCAGATAAAGCCAAACAGTGAGACACGTAGTTATATGTTTGGAAACAACACATAGTTGTTACTGACTGATTAGAGAAAAAGCTAGCAGACAGATAGGGGAAAGGGCAGACAGAGGGGCCCTCCCCACACTGCTGAGACCTTGAAGGTTTGAGAGCAGAGAGAGAAAGTTAGCACAACAGTTGAAATAGTAGCATTGACTAGGGCCTGTGAAATAAAAAAGAGACCATTACAAAGCATACAGAATCTTAAAGTAGATAAGACACTTGACAGAGAATTGTTAGATGCGCCAGTATGATACAAGGGGGAGCCATGTATCAAAAGGGGGATGGAATAGGCACTGTTGTGGGTGTGGCCTATTAGTAATAAAAAAATAAAAATAAAAAAATAATATGCGTCCCAACTTACTTGGCGGACACGAGTATGGTAACTGAAATATTAGGTCAAGATATTATCCCTAGAATTGGTTTACGAGTGATAATAATGAGGTCATTCTAGCTAATCAGATAGAACAAATAGAAATGACAAGTATAGGCGAGAAGAACAATAGCAAGAAGCAAGATATAACTAGATAAATAAATGAGAAATTGTTTGTAACCAAACTGTATGGCCAAGATTTTAATGCACTACAGGTGAATTACATAGAAAGGTGATATGCAATCGCAGTCCATAGGAATAGGTGGAATGCAGCCACCGTTGGGAGGCCATACCGAAGTATTCTCCTGGTGAACGCTTTGCTGGGTGAGAATAGCTGAAAGACAACCTGGGGGCATATCACATTGTTTAGGGTAAGACACACTGACACTGTACGAACAATCACAGGGGTAGGAGCAGAACCAATGAGAACCAACAGGGTATACTGTGGGGCAACTCTCTACGCGAAGATCCCTATACCCACCTTTCCCCGCTGTGAGCGTTCATAGAAGTGAAAGTGTGTGCTGGCCTCTTGGCTGATAATGTGTTCTCTGGGAGAGGGAGGGCCTTACAGAACTGTTGTTCTGAGCTGTTTGATTGTGGGAGCCATATTCCTGATACTGTCCACGGAGCCCGCCGAGAAGACTAAAGAGGGTACCCTGACCCATGTTTAGACGATGAGGATTTTGTATTAAACCACATGAAGGATCACTAAATCTGGATAGCAGGGAAGAAATTTAGATATTTGTGGAACCAGAGAATTGAGCCAAAATGTTTGGTGATTACTACTGATGATATAGGAGATGTCCAATTCTCTTCGTACTGGGCATGAGGGTACGAGATATTCAGGATGACTACATGATAACCGAATCACTGGAGTAGGTATTATCACATAATGAAGGTGGATCGCTTAGATGAAGTAGATAGATATGTCCATCTTATGGGTGTGGTCTGAGAATAGCTACGTGCAAGAACCAGTAAAGTAGCAGGTATAGACATCTAACCTACCATCGCCACCACGTCTATTAAGCTCTCCGATGCAGGTACCTATACCCTGGGATTGGAAAGAAACGGGGCGGATACGATGGGAATGTTAACCATAACCGTGCTGCCAAAACCGCCACCAGCTCCAACTGGACAGGGACAGTCGAACTACTCCACCACTCCAGGTCCAACTCTTAAATCCACCAACTAAAGTATTGAACCCGGTGCAGGTAATAAATGTTAAGGATATCACAGACAGTGACCAATTAGGCACTGAAACTGGTTATGAGGGGAGGAAAAATATGTGGTTAGCCTACATGAGGTATACAGCTAAAACACTCAACAGAAAAGACTGTGTTATCTGTGGGCATGCTAGACCTGTTCTGGCAACACACCCTTTTGCTCTAGGCACGAATTCCAGGCACTAAACCGGAATGATGGCCTGTGGTACTTATTGCCCATTATTGGCCCAGCCATTGTTGATGCTAAACAAACTGACTGGATCAATTAYGTCTAGTACAATCAGCAACGTTTTGTTAACTACACCCGAACCGCACTAACAGGCATGTCTGAACAACTACAGGCGACCTCCAGGACAGCTAGGCAGAATATGATCCTGGCTAATCAGGGGGGTGTATGTAAAATGTTTGGAGAACAATGCTGTACTTTCATCCCTAATAACACCAGCCCTGATGGAAGCTCTAAGTGGTCTAGATAAACTATCTGTGGAAATGAAGGGCTTGGCTAGAGTGGAGGAGGGGGGACTGTTCTCCTGGCTGGGTGGCTGGTTTGGTAAGTACACTGCGTTGATGGTTACTGGATTTCTGACCCTAGTAGTTGTATTCCTTATGTTAATGTGTTGTGCTGCTTGCATCATACCTTGTTTAAAGAAATTTGTTACAGATGTAGCGAAGCCTGCTGGTATGATGCCTTTGTTTGATGCTCCGGATGGAGATGCTGATACTGAGTCAAACTACAGGAGAAAGATGGGTCTGATTGAGGATGATCCTTGGTTCGCTGTATGTGAGGTTATGGAATGAAAAAGTTGATAATCAGTAGCTTAATGTAACTAACATACACCAAAGAACTTGTCCTCCCTTATGTGAAGGTTTAAAGATCCTGGGTGGCAAGGAGCCCACCCGGTACAAGATAGGTGTAGCAGGGAGGACCAGATGGTTTTAATGTTTTCTACAAATATACTCTGTGTGTTTTCTAATATCAATAATGTTSTTTTTGGTGAGTGACACCCTTGCGGGTGTCAAAAGGGGGAATCATAAAAACACCAATAAAAAAGAGCTGTGTTCTGAATGGTCTTTAAATGTTTAAAGTTCCCGGGTTTAACTACAACCTAGTATGTGTGTCTCGATCATTGAACGTGATGGTATCCTTTTCTTAGTAGTTACACCCGCGAGGGGTGTAAAAAGGGGGATTGTGAAGGATGGTTTTGTTCTCTTTTAACATAAATATATGCCTTATAGAAGTAGGACATGTTAATCACAAAACATAGCGTGACTGCAGAAAAGCTGTTGTTAATCTAGGGTGTCGACTGTGCAAACCACAAGGTTGAGACAAGATGGAAAAATGCTGAATAACAAGAAAACAGGAATTGAGGAATGTGTAGGGAAAATGCTGAATAACAAGAAAACAGGAACTGAGGAATGTGTAGAAACCAACAAATCAGTTCAATCTTCACAAACAACATTCCGGACATTTGAATCCTGAGTGCTGTGTCTGGGCATCACCGATAGGCTGGCAAGTTTAATCCACGCTAAGCCTCTACTGTGACAGGCCAACTCTGAAGTTGGAACTACCACTGACACAGTATAAAAGAAGATGTCTGTACTATTTCAGTCAGTTCTCTGCTTTACCCTGCGTGGTGATACAGTGAACCCGTATATACGAAAATTGCATTTACCATTCTGAGCTTATGTTAAATAAAAAATACTTAAAGTATATTCTGTGACTTTGAATCACATTTTATCCTGATACCAGATTTGATTGACGCAACCTTTCACAGTCCCCCAGCACATTGTAGGTTAATTACTTACACGAACTGATTCATCTGCTGTTTCAGATGTTTTTACCATTTTTAAGCTCGACAGCCAAATGAGAAATGTAGTGTCCTCGAACAACCAAAATTATGAAGAAATAGTGTATGATTCTGAATGTTTACTCATATCTCGCGATCCACCTATCAACATGTTATAACGCTTTGGTCCCAAACCATAGTTTAAGAATCCATGTCAGAGGTTCTTGAGTTTATTCATGTCGAGCCATTACCAGCAGAAAAGTTAGCGATCGTAACAAACCAGCAAAAGATATATAATTTTTGACTACGATAGCCACAGTCTCCTATAACATCAGGTTATACATACACTTATGTTTTGTTCGAAAATGTGCATATTTAGAGCTGAAATCAGTGGTTATACATTGTGCTAACGTAGCATCTTTTTCCCAAATGTGCGGATATTTTTATGACACTCAACTATTCTGACCAAATAAGCTATAAATATAAACGTTACTAAAAAATACATGTTGTATAGGAAATGATAGATACACTAGTTCTTAATGCAATCGCCGTGTTAGAATTCTAAAAATAACTTCATTATGACATCCAGCTTAGTTATAGTGAGAGAGTGCCCAAAATCTGGGCGCAAACTACTAGTTCACATGTTCGACAGATATATGAAATAGCATCATAAAATGGGTCCTACTTTTGATGATCTTCCATCAGAATGTTGTACAAGGGGTCCTTTGTCGGGAACAATCGTTGTTTGGTTTTAGAATGTCCTCTTCTCCAGTCAATTAGCACGGAAAGCTAGCAAAGTGGCGCGAAGCTCTCCTTCCTGAACAAACGCAGACAAAGCAACACGCCTAACGTCCCGAAAAATTTTCAATAATCTAATAAAACTATATTGAAAAAACATACTTTACGATGATATTGTCACATGTATCAAATAAAATCAAGGCCGGAGATATTAGTCGTCTATAACGACAGCTTTACAGAAGCAATACCAGGTCCCTTCTGCGCGTTCCAGAAAACAGGAAATTGGGTCACGTCATGCCAAGAGCTTTTATTCGACCTCAGATCATGTTTACATTTACATTTACATTTAAGTCATTTAGCAGACGCTCTTATCCAGAGCGACTTACACCCTGTTGCTAGACAGTTGAAGGTGTCTGTATCGATTCCAATATTATTATATTATTTTTTTGAATTTTTACCCCCTTTCTTCCCAATTTTGTGGTATCCAATTGTTTGTAGTTACTATCTGTTCTCATCGCTACAACTCCCGTACGGGCTCGGAAGAGACAAAGGTCGAAAGCCATGCTCCTCCGAAACACAACCCAACCAAGCCGCATGCTTCTTAACACAGCGCGCATCCAACCCGGAAGCCAGCCGCACCAATGTGTTGGAGGAAACACCGTGCACCTGGCGACCTGATTAGCGCGCACTGCGCCGGCCCGCCACAGGAGTCGCTAATGCGCGATGAGACAAGGATATCCCTACCGGCCAAACCCTCAAACCAAACCCTCCGGAGGACAGCTAGCTTCCGTCCTCCTCTTGTTACATTAACTTCTATACAAAATCTAGCAGGCTCTTGTTCTCACCCCCTTCCATATACTTACACAGTAATTATGATAACTTCCGGAGGATGTCCTCCAACCTATCAGAGCTGTTGCAGCATGAACTGACATGTTGTCTACCCAATCAAAGTTTCAGAGAATAAATATATTACTAAAAAGCATAAGCTACAGCTAGTTAGTGTAACAGTTGGTTAAAGTACTGTGTGAATTTCACCAGGTTCATATATTAATATGTCATGTTGATTTGTTATTATGCATGCCTGCATCCTGGGAGTAGGGATGTACTTACGTTATGCCCGTTATGCCCTCAAATCATTTTGATGCACTATGAGAGGTAGGAACGCTTTTTCTGTCGTGTTCAGAAAAGTTTGATTMTTTTAAGCACAAAGTCATACACACARTGTTTTGTTCATGAATAATGTTGTATATTTAGAGGTTACTCATAAGTGGATGGTATTGTCAAGATGCACTTGTAATTGTACTTTTTAGGATGATATCAACATTCTGAATTTAACATGTGGTTAATAGCTAGCTAAGGCATTAGCATGTGTATGTGTGAACGATGGCTAGCTCCTCAAATGATCCCAGTCCCTTTTATTGTGCATCTGTTGTAGAAAGAGGCGACGATTCACAGAACATACAGTATGTGCTCTACAAATGTTTTATTTTCTTTTGGATGCAGGTATGTGGTTTTATCTATGTAAAAATATGTTATGTATAATAAGGAGAGGCTGTACTAATTTTTGTATTCAAAAATCATTTTGATGCACTATGAGAGAAAGAAGCGACGATTCGCAGAACATATGTGCTCTACAAATGTTTTATTTTCTTTTGGATGCAGATGCAGGATGCAGCGAGTGAATTCTGMTGGATTAAAACTATCAGATCTCCAAAGTCCACGTCTATAGTCTCAATCAACGCAGAGTTACAGCGGTGCAGTACAGCACCGGTTACATTAGCACTGCAGCGCATAAAATGTAGTGAGTAGTTGATTCAAAGAGAGAGAAGGACAATAGTTGAACAGTTTTGAACAAATTAATTTCTTCCAAAATTAAGGAGAAGTGAGAAAGAGATGTTTTATTTTCACTTACTTAACTAGCAAATGCAGCTAGCGAGTTTAGCCTACTCAAACACTAGGTTCAAACAGAGAGGGATGCTACTTTAGCTAGTACCGGAGCACCAAGTCTATGACCAACAGGCCCCTTAACAGCTTCTACCCCCAAGCCATCAGACTGCTGAACAATTAATCAACTGGCCACCCGACTATTTACATTATTAATTTATTGCCACCGGGGCCCGCCGGTGTAACTGCTAGACTGCCTGCTGAACACTGTACTGCATGATTGGGTTACTAACGCGTTAGTCCTTGTAGCTATGCTTGGAAGGTTTTTTCGCCTGGTACTGAAGTCCACAAGTAAAGGGAAAAGGTGAGAGGAGGAGAGATTGTAGTTGCCAGATGGAATTATATATACAAGTGATCATGCGGTTTATATGTGGCTGCTAATTGTGTATTTGCGTGTGATCACGGATGTATTCATTCCTCCGATTCAGTTGAAAAAAAAATCTTAAACAGAAGCAARTGGAACGAAACAGGATTAACGTACCTGATTTGTCCAATAGAAACTTGTTTACAACTGTTGGAGTAATGATTGCAACCTAGATCAGCTAGATGCAGGCAAGAGTGTGAAAGGCGGCATTGAATGTGTCACTGTCTGTCACCTTGATTACTCTAATTTATCTCGACCTGATCACCTACGTTGTAAACTTTCATTCATAGTCTATGTTGTATCAACATCATTATGGGTAGAGGGAAAATTTGAGTATCATGTAGTAGCCTAAACCTATCAATGTTACATTGAGTTGGGTGAATATAAAATGAATGACAGTCATCCAATATGCTGTAATAAAAAAAAGGCCATAGTCATATATCCTCCCTCATCTAAAACGGCACCGATCGCCACTGATGCACACAGTACATCGCACACCATCAGTAGGACTTATCTAYGTTCTGTTCCAAATCTGAGTACTCCCATCTGTTTTAAAATGTATACTAAATGTGGGAATGCAGTAGTGTAAAGTACTTAAGTAAAAATACATTTTAAAGTACTACCTAAGTATTTTTTKGGGGGGGGTATCTGTACTTTACTATTTATATTTTGGACAACTTTTACTTTTACTCCACTACATTCATAAAGAAAATAATGTACTTTTTACTCCATATATTTTCCCTGACACCCAAAAGTAATAGTTACATTTGAATACTTAGCAGGACAGTAAAATTGTCTAATTCACGCACTTATCAAGACAACATCCCTGGTCATTCCTACTGCCTCTGATATGGCAGACTCACTAAACACAAATGCTTAGTTTGTTAAATGATGTCTGAGTGTTGAAGTGTGCCCCTGGCTGTCCGTAAAGGTTTAAAACAAGAAAATCGTGCTGTCTGGTTTGCTTAATATAAGGAATTTGAAATTATTTTTTACCACTTTCTTTTGATACTTCAGTATATTTAAGCGATTACATTTACTTTTAATACTTAAGTAATATTTAAAACCAAATACTTTTAGACATTTACTCAAGTAGTATTTTACTGGGTGACTTTCACTTTTACTCAAGTAGGACAATTGGGTACTTTTTCATCACTGTGGTAATGTGTGCTATTTTACTGGAATTGGACAACTGTGTACATCATTGCTAAGGACATTTGTAGCTGAAGGATTTAGAGCGCCTATCCAATGTAAGATTTGTACATATGTATTCTTACATCTTTTTGTACTTGTCTAGTGACTTGTATTTATATGTGTTTCTCAGCAGTTTATCATTTGTCACCGTGTTTGCATCAGGAGTTACCAAAATTGCTATTGACCAGCCACAGGGTTATGCAGGCATATTTTATTCAAGCCCAGTGCTACCACACCTGATTCTACCGCTCAGCTGTTCATCAAGACCTCAGCTGTTCATCGAGACCTCAGCTGTTCATCGAGACCGGAGTTGTTTTACAGGAACGTAGAGTGGTTTATGGTTTTTCCCTTCCCTCTGGAAAATCAGCTGTTAATATTAAATTAATACTAATAACTACATTATTTCTGTTGCCATTTGTCCTTATTGTGTACTTTACGGCTATGTACCATATGGCACCTTATCCCCTATAGAGCCTATGGCTATGTCCCAAATGGCACCGTATCCCCTATAGAGCCTTCTATGGCTATGTCCCAAATGGCACCGTATCTCCTATAGAGCCTTCTATGTTCCATATTGCACCGTATCCCCTATAGAGCCTTCTATGCTTCCATATGGCACCGTTACCCCTATAGAGCCTATGGCTATGTCCAAATTGCACCGTATCCCCTATAGAGCTCTTCTATGGCTATGTTCCAAATGGCCACCGGTATATCCTATAGAGCCTTCTATGTTCCATATTGCACGGTATCTCCTATAGAGCCTTCTATGTTCCATATGGCACCGTATCCCTATAGAGCCTTCTATGTTTCCATATGGCACCGTATCCCCTATAGAGCTTCCTATGTTCCATATGGCACCGTATCCCCTATAGAGCCTTCTATGGCTATGTTCATATGGCACCGTATCTCCCTATAGAGCCTTCTATTTCCATATGGCACCGTATCCCCTATAGAGCCTTCTATGTTCCATATGGCACCGTATCCCTATAGAGCCTTCTATGTTTCCATATGGCACCGTATCCCCTATAGAGCCTTCTATGTTCCATATGGCACCGTATCTCCTATAGAGCCTTCTATGTTCCATATGGCACCGTATCCCTATAGAGCCTTCTATGTTCCATATGCACCGTATCCCCTATAGAGCCTCTATGTTCCATATGGCACCGTATCCCCTATAGAGCCTTCTATGTTCCATATGGCACCGTATCCCCTATAGAGCCTTCTATGGCTATGTTCCATATGGCACCGTATCCCCTATAGAGCCTTCTATGTTCCATATGGCACCGTATCCCCTATAGAGCCTTCTATGTTCCATATGGCACCGTATCCCCTATAGAGCCTTCTATGTTCCATATGGCACCGTATCCCCTATAGAGCCTTCTATGGCTATGTTCCATATGGCACCGTATCTCCTATAGAGCCTTCTATGGCTATGTCCATATGGCACCGTATCTCCTATAGAGCCTTCTATGGCTATGTTCCATATGCACCGTATCCCCCATAGAGCCTTCTATTTTCCATATGGCACCGTATCCCCTATAGAGCCTTCTATGGCTATGTTCCATATGGCACCGTATCTCCTATAGAGCCTTCTATGTTCCATATGGCACCGTATCCCCTATAGAGCCTTCTATTTTCCATATGGCACCGTATCCCCTATAGAGCCTTCTATGGCTATGTTCCATATGGCACCGTATCTCCTATAGAGCCTTCTATGTTCCATATGGCACCGTATCCCTATAGAGCCTTCTATGGCTATGTTCCATATGGCACCGATCCCCTATAGAGCCTTCTATTTTCCAAATGGCACCGTATCCCCTATAGAGCCTTCTATGTTCCATATGGCACCGTATCCCCTATAGAGCCTTCTATGTTCCATATGGCACCGTATCCCCTATAGAGCCTTCTATGTTCCATATGGCACCGTATCCCCTATAGAGCCTTCTATGTTCCATATGGCACCGTATCCCCTATAGAGCCTTCTATGTTCCATATGGCACCGTATCCCCTATAGAGCCTTCTATGTTCCATATGGCACCGTATCCCCTATAGAGCCTTCTATGTTCCATATGGCACCGTATCTCCTATAGAGCCTTCTATGTTCCATATGGCACCGTATCCCCTATAGAGCCTTCTATGTTCCATATGGCACCGTATCTCCTATAGAGCCTTCTATGTTCCATATGGCACCGTATCCCCTATAGAGCCCTATTTCCATATGGCACCGTATCTCCTATAGAGCCTCGCCTATGATTGCCTCGCCTGGTTCACCAACTACTTCTCTGATCGAGTTCAGTGTGTCAAATCGGAGGGTCTGTTGTCCGGGCCTCTGGCAGTCTCTATGGGGGTGCCACAGGGTTCAATTCTTGGACCGACTCTCTTCTCTGTTTACATCAATGATGTCGCTCTTGCTGCTGGTGATTCTCTGATCCACCTCTACGCAGACGACACTATTCTGTATACTTCTGGCCCTTCTTTGACACTGTGTTAACAACCCTCCAGGCGAGCTTCAATGCCATACAACTCTCCTTCCGTGGCCTCCAACTGCTCTTAAATACAAGTAAAACCAAATGCATGCTCTTCAACCGATCGCTGCCTGCTCCTGCCCGCCTGTCTAACATCACTACTTTGGACGGCTCTGACTTAGAATATGTGGACAACTACAAATACCTAGGTGTCTGGTTAGACTGTAAACTCTCCTTCCAGACTCACAATCCAAACATCTCCAATCCAAAGTCAAATCTAGAATTGGCTTCCTATTCCGCAACAAAGCATCCTTTACTCATGCTGCCAAACATACCCTTGTAAAAACTGACCATCCTACCAATCCTCGACTGCGTGATGTCATTTACAAAATAGCCTCCAAAACCCTACTCAATAAATTGGATGCAGTCTATCACAGTGCCATCCGTTTTGTCACCAAAGCCCCATATACTACCCACCACTGCGACCTGTACACTCTCGTTGGCTGGCCCTCGCTTCATACTCGTCGCCAAACCCACTGGTTCCAGGTCATCTACAAGACCCTGCTAGGTAAAGTCCCCCCCTATCTCAGCTCGCTGGTCACCATAGCAGCACCTACCTGTAGCACGCGCCTCCAGCAGGTATATCTCTCTAGTCACCCCCAAAACCAATTCTTCCTTGGACGCCTCTCCTCCAGTTCTCTGCTGCCAATGACTGGAACGAACTACAAAATCTCTGAAACTGGAAACACCTATCTCACTCACTAGCTTTAAGCACCAGCTGTCAGAGCAGCTCATAGATTACTGCACCTGTACATAACCCATCTACAATTTAGCCCAAACAACTACCTCTTTACCTACTGTATTTATTTATTAATTTATTTTGCTCCTTTGCACCCATTATTTCTGTCTCTACTTTGCACTTTCTTCCACTGCAAACCAACCATTCCAGTGTTTTTTAGTTTTTATTTTACTTGCTGTGTTGTACTCACTTCGCCTCCATGGCCTTTTTATATTTTTATTTATTTATACATATATTTGTTTTGCCTTCACTCCCTTATCTCACCTCACTTGCTCACATTGTAAATGACTTATTTTTTTCACTTATTATTGACTATATGTTTGTTTACTCCATGTGTAACTATGTGTTGTTGTATGTGTCGAACTGCTTTGCTTTATCTGCCAGGTCGCCAATTGTAAATGAGAACGTGTTCTCAATTTGCCTACCTGGTTAAATAAAGGTTAAATAAAATAAATAAAATAAAAATAAATAAAAGAGCCTTCTATGTTCCATATGGCACCGTATCCCCTATAGAGCCTTCTATGTTCCATATGGCACCGTATCCCCTATAGAGCCTTCTATGTTCCATATTGGCACCGTATCCCCTATAGAGCCTTCTATGTCCATATGGCACCGTATCCCCTATAGAGCACTAGTTTTGATATAATAATACAGCCTATCTAACCAGATACATTACCACTGCCTCTGGAATACAGCCTATCTAACCAATCAGATACAGCCTATCTAGCCAATCAGATACAGCATGTCTAACCAGATACATTACCACTACCTCTAGGATATAGCCTGTCTAACCAATCAGATACCACCTATCTAACCAATCAGATACAGACTATCTAACCAGATACATTACCACTACCTCTGGGATATAGCCTGTCTAACCAATCAGATACCACCTATCTAACCAATCAGATACAGCCTATTTAACCAGATACATTACCACTGCCTCTGGAATACAGCCTGTCTAACCAATCAGATACAGCCTATCTAACCAATCAGATACAGCATGTCTAACCAGATACATTACCACTGCCCCTGGGATATTGTCACGGCCGTCGTCGGAAGGAGACCAAGGCGCAGCGTGGTGAGCGTACATTTTAGTTTATTATTGTAAATGTCGCCAACAAAACAAGAAACAAAGACAAGACCGTGAAGCTTAACAGTGCTATAGTGCCACTAACAATGTCAACTACCCACAAACACCAAAGGAAAAAAGGCTGCCTAAGTATGATTCCCAATCAGAGACAACGATAGACAGCTGTCCCTGATTGAGAACCATACCCGGCCAAAACATAGAAACACAAAACATAGAAATAAAGAAACTAGAATGCCCACCCTAGTCACACCCTAGTGACAGATATAGCCTATCTAACCAATCAGATACCGCCTATCTAACCAATCAGATATAGCCTATCTAACCAATCAGATATAGCCTATCTAACCAATCAGATACCGCCTATCTAACCAATCAGATATAGCCTATCTAACCAATCAGAAAGTATGGAGAGAATGTTTACATGTCATTCAAGGTGCTTAGACAGCAAACGATTCCTTCATTTCCTTCACACACTATGGAGGCGTACCAAATGGCACCATATTCCCTACGTAGTGCACCCCTTTTCACCAGAGCAGGGCTCACTATGTAGGGAATGAAGCGCCATTTGGGATGAAAGCTATGTCAGGTATGAGGCTGTATTTGATATCTTCACTGACTATACTCCATGGAATTCCTCCCTCTACTCTCCTAGGAGCATAGAACCAGACACAATATATATTTGATTAGGAGCTCTGTTTACGCCATGTTGAGCACAGCATCTCTGTTCATCTATTCTCTAGCTCTGGGACTCAGTAAAACTGAAAAAGAGAAATACGTCCCAAATGGCACCCTATTCCCTATATAGTGCACTGCTTTTGACCTGAGGGTAGTGCACTAAATAGGGAATGTAGTGCCATTTGGTAGCATCTTATTAACAGACTGTAAATAATTTATGTAAGCTCGCAAGATCTGTCCGGGTTGTTTGGGACACACAGACGGAAGAACACTGAGAGCCCATTGCACACTGATGTGATGAGTTGTTCATACAAACAAGACATGCGGTTTAAGAGAATGGTGAAACCAACATTTTGTGTGGTCCTCCTCAAAAAACAGAAAGCACAGGTTTGATTGTGCACTTTGGGCAACTTCCAGGACAGCTAGAGTTTGTCTAGCTGACCCCCACCAACCATTCTACCTCACCAGCAATTACTCGACGGCTCCAAAAACATTAAGATTAGATATTCAGCTTAAAACAGCAGGTCACAGTTTAACGTAACTGCAACACATAATGTTCTTGTGTAATAACAAACATTACATTATAGGAGTGCACAATCTAATCACAATAAAAAATAAAATACATTTTAAATACTGGTCAATCCCATTATTGCATCCCATGCTGTTCTTTAGGCAACATTGAGTGCAGAATTACATGTACAGAAAGGTGGGTCTGTAGGAAAAGAGAACACACACACATACACACACACACACACACACACCACACATAGCACACCACACAACACACACACAACCACACACACAACACACAACACATCACACAGCATACACACACCACACACACACACACATACACACACACACACACACACATCAAATTGGTTTTGAGCAGGTGCTGGGAGATCAATATGATAGATTCTGATATAAATGTTTGTCAGTGTCCGTAGTGCACTACTTTGACCATAGGGCTCGATCAAAGAAGTGCACTACTTTAACCATAGGGTCCTGATCAAAAGTAGTGCACTTCATTTTCGGAATAGGGTACAATTTGGGACGTATGCTCAGTATCACCAACATCCCTTCATTGTGATGATTGACAGGTGTGATCAGTGTCTGATAAAGATGAGCATGTGGTTCCTTCCCCTCCTGTAGTTATTGGTTTAACCTATCCTCCCCTCTCTCACCCCTCAAAGCAGGCAGACACTCCTACCTGCCTGCATTAAACCACCCCTCACCTGAATTTGATTTGGAGGCAGGCAGTCACAGACCTACTCACTTCCCCACTAACCAAGCAGGCAGTCACAGACCTACTCCACTTCCCACTAAACAAGCAGGCAGTCACAGACCTACTCCCACTTCCCTCACTAACCAAGCAGGCAGTCACAGACCTACTCCCATTCCCCTAACCAAGCAGGCAGTCAGACCTACTCCCACTTCCCACTAACCAAGAAGGCAGTCACAGACCTATCCCATTCCCTCACTAACCAAGCAGGCAGTCAAGACTAACCATTCCCCACTACAAAGCAGGCAGTCACAGACCTACTCACTTCCCACTAACCAAGGCAGGCAGTCCACAGTACTCCCACTTCCCCCACTAACAAGCAGGCAGTCACAGACCTACTCCCACTTCCCACTAACCAAGCAGGCAGTCCAGCCTTCCCACTTCCTCACTAACCAAGCAGGCAGTCACAGACCTACATTCCCATTCCCCACTAAAACAAGCAGGCAGTCACAGACCTACTCCCACTTCCTCACTAACAAGCAGGCAGTCACAGACCTACCCCACTTTCCCCACTAACCAAGCAGGCAGTCACAGACTACTCCCATTCTCACTAACAAGCGGCAGTACAGCTACTCCATTCCCCCCTTAACCAAGCAGGCAGTCACAGACCTACTCCACTTCCCACTAACCAAGCAGGCAGTCACAGACCTACTCCCACTTCCCACTAACAAGCAGGCAGTCACAGACCTACTCCCACTTCCCACTAACCAAGAAGGCAGTCACAGACCTACTCCACTTCCCACTAACCAAGCAGGCAGTCACAGACCTACTCCACTTCCCTCACTAACAAGCAGGCAGTCACAGACCTATCCCACTTCACTCACTAATCAAGCAGGCAGTCACAGACCTACTCCCACTTCCCACTAACCAAGCAGGAGTCACATACTACTCCACTTCCCACAACCAAGCAGGCAGTCACAGACCTACTCCACTTCCCCACTAACCAAGCAGGCAGTCACAGACTACTCCACTTCCCACTAACCAGAAGGCAGTCAGACCTATCCCACTTCCCACTAACAGCAGGCAGTCACAGACCTACTCCCCATTCCCCACTAACCAAGCAGGCAGTCACAGACCTACTCCACTTCCCCCACTAACCAAGCAGGCAGTCACAGACCTACTCCCACTTCCCTCACTAACCAAGCAGGCAGTCACAGACTACTCCACTTCCCCACTAACCAAGCAGGCAGTCACAGACCTACTCCCACTTCCCCACTAACAAGAAGGCAGTCAAGACTTACTCCCCGTTCCCCCACTAACCAAGCAGGCAGTCACAGACCTACTCCCACTTCCCCCACTAACCAAGCAGGCAGTCACAGACCTCTCCCCCACTCAGCTCACCCCACTAATGAGGCAGTCATACACTGTAAAAATAAATTACAAATAATAATAAACACCCACAAATGTAGTTGTTTCAACAAATTATTATTAAGTAGCTGTTACCACAGCCTTTTCTTTGTTTACTAAACTTTTCAGGTCCAATTGTTACCTGAACAAAACCAAAAAAATGTTGGACCAAACTTAGTTCCAACTTTTGGTTCACAGTATTCCAATGTTCCCGCTACACCACCATGCCTGTCTCAAATATCAGTCATCTCTGAGTATCCTCTCATCATTGATTTTATTTTTCTTATTTAAGGAAGTTTAGGTTTTTCTGTATAGTTGTCTAATGTTGGTGGGGCATATTACTTTGTTTTAATGCTACTCCTTATGATCAATAAAATAGTTTTTCTTCAGGGTACTTTTGACAAGAGCTGAGATTTACTTTGAAGTGTAAAGTGACACAATACAGGTGAAATCAATTATTCACACAGACATGGAGACGTAGCAGGAAGATGGGAATGCTGTGAACCAAAAGATTGTGACTTCAAATCCCAAGTGAGGACATGTTGAGTAATAATTGCTGTATGAATTAAAAAGCTTTATATAATCATATTTTGAAAGTATTAAGACCCCTTGACTTTTTCCACATTTTGTTATGTTACAGCCTTATTCTAAAATGGATTAAATAGTTTTTTTCCCTCATCAATCTATACACAATAACCCATAATGACAAAGCAAAAACTGTTTTTTAGCAAATGTATAAAACAAATTATATCTGAAATATCACATTTACGTAAAAATTCAGATCCTTTACTCAGTACTTTGTTGAAGCACCTTTGGCAGCGATTACAGCCTCGAGTCTTCTTGGGTATGACGCTACAAGCTTGGCACACCTGTATTTGGGGGGTTTCTCCCATTCTTCTCTGCAGATCCTCTCAAGCTCTGTCAGGTTGGATGGGGAGCATTGCTGCGTAGCTATTTTTAGGATGTTCAATCAGGTTCAAGTCCGGGCTCTGGCTGGGCCACTCAAGAACATTCAGAGACTTGTCCCGAAGGCACTCCTGCGTTGTCTTGGCTGTGTGCATAGGGTTATTGTTGTGTTGGAAAGTGAACTGTCGCCCCAGTCTGAGGTCCTGAGCACTCTGGAGAAGGTTTTCACCAAGGATCTCTCTGTAATTTTCTCCGTTCATCTTTCCCTCAATCCTGACTAGTCTCCCAGTCCCTGCCGCTGAAAAACATCCCCACAGCATGAAGCTGCCACCACCATGCTTCACCGAAGGGATGGTGCCAGGTTTCCTCCAGACGTGATGCAGTGATGGTTGTCCTTTTGAAGGTTCTCCCATCTCCACAGAGGAACTCTGAGTGACCATAGGCAGAGTGACCATAGGGTTCTTGGTCACCTCTCTGACCAAGGCCCTTCTCCCCAGATGGCTCAGGTTGGCTTGTGGGCCAGCTCTAGGAAGAGTCTTGGTGGTTCCAAACTTCTTCCATTTAAGAATGATGGAGGCCACTGTGTTCTTGGGGACCTTCAGTGCTACAGAAATGTTTTGGTACCCTTCCCCAGATATGTGCCTTGACACAATCCATTCTCGGATCTCTACGGACAATTCCTTCGACCTCATGGCTTGGTTTTTGCTCTGACATCAAATCAGATTGTATTTGTCACATGTGCCGAATACAGGGAAATGCTTACTTACAAGCCCTTAACTAACAATGCAGTTTTAAGAAAAATAAGTGTAAAGTAAAAAATAGATAAGCAAAAAATTKGAAATAAAAGGAACAAATAATTAAACAGAAGCAGTAAAATAACAATAGCAAGGCTATATACAGGGGGTAATGTGAATGTGCGGGGGCACTAGTTAGTCGAGGTAATTGAGGTAATGTGTACATGTAGGTAGAAGTGATTGTGCATAGATAATAAACAGAGAGTAGCAGCAGCGTAAAAGAGGGGTCTGGGTAGCCCTTTGATTAGCTGTTCAGGGGTATTATGGCTTGGTGGTAGAAGTTGCTGAAAAGGAGCCTTTTGGACCTAGACTTGGCACTCCGGTACCGCTTGCCGTGCGGTAGCAGAGAGAACAGTCTATGACTAGGGTGACTGGGGTCTTTGACAATTTTTAGGGCCGTCCTCTGACACCGCCTGGTATAGAGGTCCTGGATGGCAGGCAGCTTTGCCCCAGTGATGTACTGGGCCKTACGCACTACGCTCTGAAGTGCCTTGCGGTCGGAGGCCGAGCAATTGTCGTACCAGGCAGTGATGCAACCGGTCAGGATGCTCTTGATGTTGCAGCAGTAGAACCTTTTGAGGATCTCAGGACAAATGCCAAATCTTTTCAGTCTCCTGAGGGGGAATAGGCTTTGTCATGCCCTCTTCACGACTGTCTTGGTGTGTTTGGACCATGATAGTTTGTTGGTGATGTGGACACCAAGGAACTTGAAGCTCTCAACCTGCTCCACTACAGCCCTGTCGATGTTAATGTGGATGTGCTCGGTCCTCCTTTTCCTGTAGTCCACAATCATCTCCTTTGTCTTTATCTCGTTGAGGTAGAGGTTGTTGTAGTCTGTAATAGTTTGCAAGCCCTGCCACATCCAACGAGCGTCAGATCCAGTGTAGTAAGATTCAATCTTAATCCTATATTGACGCTTTGCTTGTTTGATGGTTCGTCGGAGGGCATAGCAGGTTTATTATACACTTCTGGGTTAGAGTCCCGCTCCTTGAAAGCGGCAGCTCTACCCTTTAGCTCAGTGTGGATGTTGCCTGTAATCCATGGCTTCTGGTTGAGGTAAACTCAGCAAAAAAAGAAACGTCCCTTTTTCAGGACCCTGTCTTTCAAAGATAATTCGGAAAATCCAAATAACTTCACAGATCTTCATTGTAAAGGGTTTAAACACCGTTTCCCATGCTTGTTCAATGAACCATAAACAATTAATGAACATGCACTTGTGGAACGGTCGTTAAGACACTAAATGCTTATAGACGGTAGGTAATTAAGGTCACAGTTATGAAAACTTAGGACACTAAAGAGGCCTTTCTACTGACTCTGAAAAACACCAAAAGAAAGATGCCCAGTGTCCCTGCTCAACTGTGTGAACGTGCCTTAGGCATGCTGCAAGGAGGCATGAGGACTGCATATGTGGCCAGGGAAATAAATTGCAATGTCCGTACTGTGAGACGCCTAAGACAGCTCTACAAGGAGACAGGACGGACAGCTGATCGTCCTCGCAGCGGCAGATCACGTGTAACAACATGTGCACAGGATCGGTACATCCGAACATCACAGCTGCGGGACAGGTAGAGGATGGCAACAACAACTGCCCGAGTTACACCAGGAACGCACAATCCCTCCATCAGTGCTTAGACTGTCCGCAATAGGCTGAGAGAGGCTGGACTGAGGGCTTGTAGGCCTGTTGTAAGGCAGGTCCTCACCAGACATCACCGGCAACCAGACAGGACTGTCAAAAAGTGCTCTTCACTGACGAGTCACGGTTTTGTCTCACCAAGGGTGATGGTCGGATTCGCATTTATCATCGAAGGAATGAGCGTTACACCGAGGCCTGTACTCTGGAGCGGGATCGATTTGGAGGTGGAGGGTCTGTCATGGGCTGTGGCGGTGTGTCACAGTGTCATTGGACTGAGCTTGTTGTCATTGCAGGCAATCTCAACGCTCTACGTTACAGGGAAGACATCCTCCTGTAACGTAGGAGGATGGGACCTGTTGGATCGGAGGGTGAGGGCTAGGGCCATTCCCAGAAATGACTGGGAACTTGCAGGTGCCTTGCTGGAAGAGTGGGGTAACACCTCACAGCAAGAACTGACAAATCTGGTGCAGTCCATGAGGAGATGCACTGCAGTACTTAATGCAGCTGGTGGCCACACCAGATACTGACTGTTACTTTTGATTTTGACCCCCCTTTGTTCAGGGACACATTATTCCATTTCTGTTAGTCACATGTCTGTGGAACTTGTTCAGTTTATGTCTCAGTTGTTGAATCTTGTTATGTTCATACAAATATTTACACATGTTAAGTTTTCTGAAAATAAACGCAGTTGACAGTGAGAGGACGTTTATAATTTTTGCTGAGTTCATGTACGTTCGGTCACTGTGGGGACGACGTCATCGATGCACTTATTGATGAAGCCAGTGACTGATGTGGTGTACTCATCAATGCCATCGGAAGAATTGAGGAACATATTCCAGTCTGTGCTAGAAAAACAGTCCTGTAGCTTAGCATCTGCTTCATCTGACCACTTTTTTATTGACCGAGTCACTGGTGCTTCCTGCTTTCATTTTTGCTTGTAAGCTGGACTCAGGAGGATAGAATTATGGTCAGATTTGTCAAATGGAGGGCGAGGGAGAGCTTTGTAAGCGTATCTGTGTGTGGAGTAAAGGTGGTCTAGTTTTTTCCCTCTGGTTGTACATTTCAAATGCTGGTAGAAATTAGGTAAAATGGATTTAAGTTTCCCTGCACTAAATTCCCAGGCCACTAGGAGCGCTGCCTCTGGATGAGCGTTTTCCTGTTTGCTTATGGCCTTATACAGCTCATTGAGTGCGGTCTTAGTGCCAGCATCAGTTTGTGGTGGTAAATAGACAGCTACGAAGAATATAGATGAAAACTCTCTTGGTTAATAGTGTGGTCTACAGGTTATCATGAGATACTCTACCTAAGGCGAGCAAAACCTTGATACTTCCTCAGATTTCATGCACCAGCTGTTGTTTACAAATATACAAAGACCTCAACCCATTGTGAGGCCGCTGTTCTATCCTGCCGAAAAAGCGTAAAACCTGTCAGCTGTGTGTTATTCATGTCGTCGTTCAGCCACGACTCTGTGAAACATAAGATATTACAGTTTTTAATGTCCCGTTGGTAGGATATATACGTGATCGTAGTTTACTATTTACAATTTTATTTTTCATTGATTGTACGTTGACTAATAGGACAGATGGTAAAGGGAGATTACACACTCGCCATCGGATCCTTTCAAGGCACCCAGACCTTCGTCCCCGATATCTCCGTCTCTTTCTCCTGCGAATGACGGGGATGAAGGCCTTGTCGGGCGTCTGAAGCAAATCCTTCCCGCCCGACTCGTTGAAKAAAAAGTATTCCTCCAGTACGGGGTGAGTAATCGCTGCCCTGATATCTAGAAGCTCTTTTCGGTCATAAGACACGGTGGCAGAAACATTATGTACAAAATAAGTTACAAATAACTCGAAAAAACACMGACAATAGCACTATTGGTTAGGGGATCGTAAAACAGCAGCGATCTCCTCCGTCGCCATTTAGTGTGTGGGACTGTGTGTGGGACAACTGTGGGACCTTATATAGACAGCTGTGTGCCTTTCCAAATCATGTCCAATCAATTGAATTTACCACAGGTGGACTTCAATCAGGTTGTAGAAACATCTCAAGGATGATCAATGGAAACAGCATCCACCTGAGCTCAATTTCGAGTCTCATAGCAAAGGGTCTGAATACTTATCTAAATAAGTTTTTCATTTTAGCAAAAATATCTAAAGACCTGTTTTCGCTTTGTCGTTATGGGGTATTGTGTGTAGATAGATGAGGATTTTTAAATTTTTTATTATCCATTTTAGAATAAAGTTGTAACGCAACAAAATGTGGAAAAGGGAAGGGGTCTGAATACTTTCCAAATGCACTGTATGTCAAATATGTAAATTGAAAACATTGTATGTTAAAAGCATTGTGTTTGAAACTAGTTCCACAGCCTTTTTTTAGGAAACAGGTCCAAATAATAATTTCCAGTTGGATGAAAATATGAGACAATTTGAGAAAACATATTTGAAGTTGACTGAATTTTTGCCCAAGTTTTCTCATGTTGGAGCTGTTTTAGCCAACTAAAAATGATATTCCTGTCATATTTTGTTTCTGTTTCTGTAAGTATCACATATCCTCTTCTCCTCCAACTACAGCACATCTGCCCTGCCCTAGCCTAGCTCCCTGCCCTAGCCTAGCTCCCTGCCCTAGCCTAGCTCCCTGCCCTAGCTCCCTTCCCTAGCCTAGCTCCCTGCCCTAGCCTAGCTCCCTTCCCTAGCCTAGCTCCCTGCCCTAGCCCAGCTCCCTGCCCTACCCAGGAAGTGTAGCTGCTGCCTATACAAGAGCTAATGGGATAAAAATAAAAAAACAGGAGAAGAAGAAAAAAGTACTATATTATTTTTGTTTCTGTAAGAATCACATATCCTTTTCACCCCTCCAGCTACAGCAAATCGCTACCATGACGTAGGCTCCTGCCCTAGCCTAGCTCCTGCCCTAGCTCCCTTTCCTAGCTCCCTGCACTAAGCGGCTCCCTGCCTAGCCTCTTCACTAGCTCCCTGCCCTAGCCTAGCTCCCTGCCTACATCTAGCCCTAGCCCAGCCTAGCTCCCTGCCTAATCTAGCTCCCTGCCCTAGCCTAGCTCCTTGTACTAACCAGCTCCCTGCCCTAGCCTAGCTCCTTGTACTAACTAGCTCCTGCCCTAACCTAGCTCTGCCCTAGCTAGCTCCTGCCCTAGCCTAGTCCTTCACTAATCTAGTCTCCCTAGCTACTCCTGTACTAACCAGCTCCTGCCTCTGCCTAGCTCCCTGCCCTAGCCTAGCTCCCTGCCCTAACCTAGCTCCCTGCCCTAGCCTAGCTCCTTGTACTAACCAGCTCCCTGCCTAGCCTAGCTCCCTGCCTAGCCTAGCTCCCTTCACTAATCTAGCTCTGCCCTAGCCTAGCTCCCTTCACTAATCTAGCTCCCTGCCTAGCCTAGCTCCCTTCACTAATCTAGCTCCCTGCCCTAGCCTAGCCCTTGTACTAACCTAGCTCCTGCCCTAGACTAGCTCCTTGTCTAACCTAGCTCCTGCCCTAACCTAGCTCCTCCAGCTAGCTCCTGCCTAGCCTAGCTCCCTTCACTAATCTAGCTCCTGCCCTAGCCTAGCTCCCTTCACTTAATCTAGCTCCCTGCCCTAGCCTAGCTCCCTTCACTAATCTAGCTCCCTGCCCTAGCCTAGCACCTTGTACTAAACCTAGCTCCGTGTACTAACCAAGCTCTTCACTAATCTAGCTCCTGCCCTAATCTACCCCTGCCCTAATCTAGCTCCTGCCTAGAGCTCTATCTCTGCCCTAATCTAGCTCCCTGCCGCGCTGTCTCCTGTTAGTCCATGTTAGTTAAGTGAGTGTCAGAGCACAGTAACAATCTGGGACCCTTTCCCTCTTAATGTAGCTCTCTCTCTCACTCTCCTCTCTCCAGTTACTCCTCCCTGCTCTGGCTTGTCTCTGCGTCTTTCTCCTCTCTCGCGTCGGTCTCTCGTCTTTTCATTATTCTCCTCCTCTTCTCTGCTCTGTCTCTCTCGCTCTCTGTTCTCCTCTCGGTCGGGCCTTTGAACCAGAGACAGGGACAGTTTAGTTCTCTCTTCTCCAACCTTGAA
>NW_019943695.1:125928-127366 GCF_002910315.2 Salvelinus sp. IW2-2015 | reverse complement strand
GGTCGCTCCTTCCCTAGCCTATGCTCCTCTCCTAGCCTAGCTCCTTCCCTAGCCTAGGCTACCATTCCCTAGCCTAGCTCCCTGCCCTAGCCTAGCTCCTTCTAGCCTAGCTCCATTCCTAGCCTGCTCCTGCCCTAGCCTAGCACCCTTCCCTAGCCTAGCTCCCTTCGCCTAGCTAGCTTCCTTCGCCTAGCCTAGCTCCATTCCCTAGCCTAGCACCCTTCACTAGTCCTAGCTATCTGCCCTAGCCTAGCTCCCTGCCCTAGCCCAGCTCCCTTGCCCCCCTGGCCCTGCCTTGCTACTTTGCCCTAAGCGCTCCCTGCCACTAACCTAACTCCTCTGCCTTAGCGCCCTAACCAGAGACAGGACAAGAGCCATCACTCACTCACTGGTGAGCCCAGACCTCACATTGCTGAGTGTTCCACAGACACTGCTCTCACACAGACAGAAAACTGGGGATTCATCCCAAATGGCACCCTGTTCCCTATTTAGTACACTACTTTTGACCAGGGCCTAAAGTAGTGTACTAAAGAAAAGGGTGCCATTTGGAGCACGACCTGGGCGAGAAGGCCTACATGTATATAGTAATTGTTCCTGGGACCATTGATTCTACACTGGACACACTTATTTTGTCTATACTGTTAACGACCTGTTTTAAAATCAGTATTGATTTCTGACTTTCACGTATATAGGGAAATTAACTTCGATTCAATATAATTGATAATTTCTAAAGGGTAAGGATGGASAYAGTTTATTTAATTGCATCCATAAAGGCATTTGTAATGGTAATTCAAGACCATTAAATCAATATAATTGTCTTTACAGTTTTGTATTTTATTCTGGAAATATCATTATTRGTGTCATAAAATCTAAATGCAGCTGTTATAAAAGTAGTCTACTGTAGTGGACCCCAGGAAGTGTAGCTGCTGCCTATACAAGAGCTAATGGGATAAAAATAAAAAAAACAGGAGAAGAAGAAAAAAAGTACTATATTATTTTTGTTTCTGTAAGAATCACATATCCTTTTCACCCCCTCCAGCTACAGCAAATCTGCCCTACCATGACGTAGCTCCCTGCCCTAGCCTAGCTCCCTGCCCTAGCTCCCTTCCCTAGCTCCCTGCTTTTATGACACTGTAAAGACTATTATATTGATTTAATGGTCTTTATCATTACAAATGCCTTTATGGATGCAATTAAATAACTCTGTCCATCCTTACCCTTTAGAAATGATCAATTATTAATTGAATGAACAAGTTAATTTCCTATATACGTGAAGTCAAAAATCAACACTGTATTTTAAAAGGGTCATTACATATAGACAAAATAAGTGTTCACGTGTAGAATCAATGGTCCGGATAATTACTATAACTAAGTAGGCCTTCTCGCCCAGGTCGTGCTCCAAATGGCACCTTTCCTTATGTACAGCACTTTATGGCCG
>NW_019943695.1:88753-120507 GCF_002910315.2 Salvelinus sp. IW2-2015 | reverse complement strand
GGTCGCGTCTCCAGTCGTTCCTTCTCTATTGACGTAGAGGATTTCAGTTTCCTGTTTTGGATTTACCCATTATTATATCCAGGAGAATCATTATTTGTTTTAATACTTGGAATAAAGACTCTGTTACTATTAGTCGGCTATTTGGGTCCTCATCTATCAGCATAAAGAGGGAGTGCAGAAAATTAATGAAAAGAGAGAGACAGAGCGAGGGTAGAGAGAGAAAGAGCGAGAGACAAGACGAGAGGGAGAGAGAGTAATGGAAAAGAGATGAGAGAGAGAGCTACATTAAGAGGGAAAGAGGTCCCAGATGGTGTACTGTGCTCTGACACTCACTTACATAACATGGACTAAACAGGAGACAGGCGGCAGGGAGCTAGATTAGGGCAGGAGCTAGATTGGAGGGAGCTAGTAGGGCAGGAGCTAGATTAGGTGCAGGAGCTAGATTAGGTGAAGAGCTTGGTTAGTACACGGAGCTAGGTTAGTACAAGGTGCTAGCTAGGCAGGGAGCTAGATTAGTGAAGGGAGCTAGGGCTAGGGCAGGGAGCTAGATTGTGAAGGGAGCTAGGCTAGGCAGGGAGCTAGATTAATGAAGGGAGCTAGGCTAGGCAGGAGCTAGGCTAGGGCAGGGAGCTAGGTTAGGGCAGGGGGCTAGGTTAGTACAAGGAGCTAGGCTAGGCAGGGAGCTAGGTTAGTACAAGGAGCTTAGGCTAGGGCAGGGAGCTAGATTAGTGAAGGGAGCTTAGGCTAGGGCAGGGAGCTAGATTAGTGAAGGGAGCTAGGCTAGGGCAGGGAGCTAGATTAGTGAAGGGAGCTAGGCTAGGGCAGGGAGCTAGCTAGGCAGGAGCTAGGTTAGTACAAGGAGCTAGGCTAGGGCAGGGAGCTAGGTTAGGGCAGGGAGCTAGGCTAGGGCAGGGAGCTAGGCTAGGGCAGGGAGCTAGGTTAGTACAAGGAGCTAGGCTAGGGCAGGAGCTAGATGTAGTGAAGGGAGCTAGGCTAGGGGCAGGGAGCTAGGCTAGGGCAGGGAGCTAGGTAGGAGGCAGGAGCTAGGTTAGTACAGGAGCTAGGCTAGGGCAGGGAGCTAGGTTAGTACAAGGAGCTAGGCTAGGGCAGGGAAGCTAGGTAGGGCAGGGAGCTAGGTTGGGGCAGGGAGCTAGATAGGGCAGGGGAGCTAGCTAGGCAGGAGCTAGTGAAGGAGGCTAGGGCAGGAGCCAGAGTTAGTGCTAAAATCTAAACACAGCTGTTATAAAAGTAGTCTACTGTAGTGGACCACAGGAAGAGTAACTGCTGCCTCTACAAGAGCTAATCGGGATCCCAAAAAAAACTAACAATAAGTAGTGTTAACGCTATTATTACAGACTTCTAACACTGGCTGACGCCCCCAGGTGGTGAAGGTAGGAAACAACATCTCCACTTTGCTGATCCTCAACACTGGGGCCCCACAAGGGTGCGTGCTCAGCCCCCTCCTGTACTCCCTGTTCACTCATGACTGCGTGGCCATGCACACCTCCAACTCAATCACAAGTGTGCAGACGACACAACAGTAGTTGGCTTGATGACCAACAACGACGAGACAGCCTGTAGGGGGGAGGTGAGGGCACTCGGAGTGTGGTGTCAGGAAAACAACCTCTCACTCAACGTCAATAAACAAAGGAGATGATGGTGAACTTCAGGAAGCAGCAGAGGGAGCATCCCCCTATCCACATCGACGGGACAGCAGTGGAGAAGGTGGAAAGGTTTAAGTGCCTTGGCGTACACATCACGGACAAACTGAAATGGTCCACCCACACAGTCAGTGTGGTGAAGAAGCCACAACAGCGCCTCATCACCCTCAGAAGGCTGAAGAAATGTGGCTTGTCACCTAAAACCCTCACAAACTTTTACAGATGCACAATTGAGAGCATCCTGTCGGGCTGTATCACCGCCTGGTACGGCAACTGCACTGTCCACACCCGCAGGGCTCTCCAGAGGGTGGTGCGGTCTGCACAATGCATCACCGGGGGCAAACTACCTGCCCTCCAGGACACCTACAGCACCCGATGTCACAGGAGGGCCAAAAAGATCATCAAGGACAACAACCACCCGAGCCACTGCCTGTTCACCCTGCTACCACCCAGAAGGCAAGGTCAGTACAGGTGCATCAAAGCTGGGAAATAGAGACTGAAAAATTGCATCTATCTCAAGGCTGATGTTAAACAGCCATCACTAACAAAGAAAGGCTGCTGCCTACATACAGACTTTAAATCATTGGCCACTTTAATWAATGGATCACTAGTCACTTTAATAATGCCACTTTAATAAAGTTTACATATCTTGCGTTACTCATCTCATATGTATTAACTGTATTTTATACCATCTATTGCATCTTGCCTATGCCGCTTGGTCATTGCTCATCCATATATTTATATGTATATATTCTTATTCCATTCCTTTACTTAGATTTGTATGTATTAGGTAGTTGTGGAATTGTTAAGATATTACTGCACTGTCGGGAATTAAGCACAAGCATTTCGCTACACTCGCAATAACATCTGCTAACCACGTGTATGTGACCAATCAAATTGGATTGATTTTAGTTGGACTGCAGTCTACTGCATAACATCCTCTCTTTTATTTTTCTCTCGTCCATTGTCTCCTATTCGAAGTCTCCTTTCACAGGGATTTGATTTGAACCACTCACACCCTTGTCACAACAGAGTAATCAACGAGAACCGTTGATTGTGAGTAACGTTTTCACAATCGAATTGACACCGGGGTGGGAGGGAGAATAATTCAATCCCAAATAAATAGTCTAGGATATCCTCGGAGTAAGCCTACTATATAAATCAAAGAGTGAGTATAATCGCCATTCGCCCGTTGGCACAAAGAGAGAGCGACATCTATGGGACGGCCACGGCCAAGGTTCAAATCAGAGTAATAGCATAATGACACAGAGAAGGAGACATCAGAGCGTGTGGGACCAAAACAAAGAAGAGCGAGAGACAAGCGCGAAAATAATATTTTAGGTCACGCATTGCTTTGACTCTCAAAGCACAACGGGAAAGAGCACGGCGCACGGGCACGGGCACGGGCACGGGCACCGGGATTGCAGTTGAGCATTTGATTTGAGCTGCCGCCTTGCACAGCATGGAGAGAAAGAAACCTCTGCCCACTGGGCACAGACGTCAATTCAACGTCTATTCCAAGTTGGTTCAAAGTAATTTCATTGCGTGGTAACAACGTTGATTCAACCAGTGTGTGCTCAGTCTTCGTACTTTGTCCACTAAATACTTTCCCGAACGATTTTTCTTCATCTTGAAGTGGTGCTTTTTTTTAACTGGTAACTGASAAATTGTGGATAAAATAGGTTAAGAAGAAGATGATGAAGTGATTACCTAGGGGTTAATAATAAACAATACTCGGCGGCAAGGTCCCTTCCCCGAGCGCAGGTGGATCCAGCTAAACGGTGGAACAGGGTTTTGGACGAGGACAGGAGCAGCAACGCACCACAATAATCTCTGAACTACCAGTCTACTACACCGTCAAAGAATAGGCCTAGCCATTCATTCCTAGATCTGCTTCTTGGTGTCCATATGATGCTAAATCGCTTCACAAACTGGATGTGTATCAGAACGTCAGTATGGTGAAAATTGAATAATCCAAGTGATGTGGCCACTGTAGAAYGGACATTGAATGGGCGCACAACGCACAAATCAATTTGCACTATAGGAGTGTAACCCTACTCAAATGATTATTTTGTTGGCTTTYCAAGCTAGCTGTTGTTGGAATAATACCTAGTTCTCTCATTTGGACTATATAATAGACTGTAAGGATGTCTGAAGCACTCGCTCCAGCCCAGGCGCTCTACATCGGCATGGAGGTGGTGATTGCCGTCTTCTCCGTCCTGGGTAATGTGATGGTGGTCTGGGCGGTGAAAATTAACAAGTCGTTGAGAGACACAACATTCTGTTTCATCGTTTCTCTGGCCCTGGCGGATATCGCAGTGGGAGCCCTTCGTCATCCCCTTGGCGATAACTATCAGCATCGGACTCCAACTCACTTCTACAGCTGCCTGATGGTCGCGTGCACGGTGCTGGGTACGACGCAAAAGTTTCCATCCTGGCCCTCCTGGCCCATCGCGATTGACCGCTATCTCAGGGTCAAGATCCAACCAGGTAAACCCAAACCAGCTCATTGTGTCTTCTACTGTACACTGACCATAGCACAGGGAGTGTGGTGGCACCTTAATTGGGTGAGAACTGGCTCGTGGTAATGACGGAGTGGAATTAGTGGAATGGTATCAAATATAATCAAACACATGATTTCCATGTGTTTTTGATGCCATTCTATTTGCTCTGTTCCAGACATTATTATGAGGCCCGTTCTCCCCTCAGCAGCCTCTGCGCTTCTCTCCTGTGCCATCCCAGTTATAGGCTATTATATAGCAGGTGGGATAAATTGCACTTTACTGAGTGATGATGATGATGAGGGATGTAAGAAAAAGGAGTATCGGGGTGAGGTTGAAGCATGGTTGTATGATGAGGAGGAGGCTGTGGAGGGGGGAGGAGGATGAGGGTGTGGAGGTAGGGGGGGAGCTGAGGAAGAGGAGGAGTGGTGTGCGAGGAGAGGTGTGGGATGGGAAGAGGGGAGAAGGAGTGGTGGTATGGGGAGGGGAGGAGGCTAGCTGTGTGGATGGGAAAGTAGGAGAAGGAGTGTGCGTTGGATGCGAGGCGGAGAGTGGGGGATGAGGAGGAGGAGGAGTGATGTGGAGGAGAGATGGTCGTGGTAATGGAAGGAGGTGAGGGTGGAGGCAGTGGGTATGGAGGGTGTTGATGGTTGGGTAGTGTAGGGAGAGGAGGTGTGATGAGGGGAGGAGGAGGTAGTTGTGGATGGGAAGAGGTAGAAGCAGGGTGTGGAGGGTGAAGGAAGAGGGGGAGGAGGAAGAGAAGGAGGTGTGGATGTAATAGCAGTAAGGTGTGTTGATGGGGAGGGAGGTGTGGAGGGGGGTGTGGAGGGGAAGAGGAGAAGGAGGTGTGGAGAGGAGTGTGTGGATGGGAGGAGGGATGAAGAGGTGGGGCATGGTGGGAAGGTGGTGGTGGTTGGGACGAGGTGTGGAGGGAAGGAGGTGTGTGGAGGAGGAAGGTGTGGCAGTGGAGGAGGTGTGGAGGGAGGAGGAGAAGGAGGTGTGATGGGGAGGAGGTGTGGAGGAGAAGAGGTGTGGATGCGAGGGAGGAGGTGTGGATGTGGGAGTCAGAGATGGAGGGAGGAGGATCGGAGTGCTCAGAGGAGTGGAATGGAGGAGGTGTGGGAGAGGAGGAGCGTGTGGAGGTGAAGGAGTTGTTGGATGGGAGGGAAGGAGGTGCTGGAGGGGAAGGAGAGTGCTAATACACCTTCCGTGTCGGATGCGAGGAAGGAGCGATGGTGGTGGAGGGGAGAGGTGGTGGTGCAGAGGTGGGGGGAAGGAGTGGTGGAGGAGTGGAGGGGAAGGAAGGTGTGTGCTTGCTTATAGGTGTCTCCTATACTTCTCTCACAACATGTTTCCTCTCCTGACATTCATTTATCTGTTTCTTATTTGACTAGGATGTCCTATATCCTATCCTCACTGCCAATTCCCTGTAGGCATGGAGAAGGGAGGGACTCTGACACACACAAACGTGTGAAGACACACACACACTGACAGCTTACCATAGCAGAGCTGATACAAGAAGCTCTAATTAGCTTTTTTTTTGTCCTCAGGAATCTAGTGAAGGAAGGGTGAGAAACTAACAAGCTGTGTGGAGAAAATCACATCTCTGTCTGTCTTACTCTATCTTCTCTGCCGTCACCGTGTGGAGAAAATCACATCTCTGTCTGTCTTACTCTTTCTTATCTGCCGTCACCGTGTGGAGAAAATCACATCTCTGTCTGTCTTACTCTTATCTGCCGTCACTGTGTGGAGAAAATCACATCTCTGTCTGTCTTACTCTTTCTTCTCTGCCGTCACCGTGTGGAGAAAATCACATCTCTGTCTGTCTTACTCTTTCTTATCTGCCGTCACTGTGTGGAGAAAATCGCATCTCTGTCTGTCTTACTCTTCTCTGCTGTCGCTGTGCTGCTTTTTGCTGTTCAACTTACAGTATTTGTCCATTTTCTATGGGACTTACTGAAAGATATTAGAGGAGAATACCATAGAGGATACCGTTGAGGCCAAAACGCGTCGGCTTATTTAATTAATAAAAGAGCACCTATGCATTATAATTTGTTGTTTGTTTTTGCAGTATTTTGGGGAGACGGCTTTCTTTTTTGAAAGATGAGGATATTGGTTTGTGTTACAGTGGACCGAGTGAGTCTGTGACAGTAACAAAAATGACACACCCACTACTGGCTGATGTTCAGAGTAAAACAAAAGGTTTGGGGCTATGCTCTGAGGAGAATCAGAGGGAGACTGAGGAGAAATGGGCTATTGCTCTTGAGGAGGTAGAGGGAACTAGGAGGAAGAATGGGGCATGCTGGCGCTTGAGGAGATAGAGGGAGACTGAGGAGGGAGAACAGGGCTATGCTGCTGAGGCGAAGCAGAGGAGACAGGCAGAGAATTGGGCCCTATGCTGCAGAGGAGAATCAGAGGGAGACTGAGGAGGAGAATGGGCTTATGCTGCTGAGGGAGATGTCAGAGGGAGACTGAGAAGAGAGGAAATGGGGCTATTGCGTGGTTCGTTCGCGTGCTTTCTCGCTTTTTTCTGTTCGTTTTTTTGTTTGCTTCCTGCGGTTCAACAAAACATGCCTGCTGCGTTTTTTGGTATCTTCTTTTCTGTTACTCTTCTTGTCTCTGGCCTGAGTTTGTCTTGCTGAGTTTTGGTTTGTTTCATTTGTTCGCGGTTCTGCTCGTTTTTTTGTGCTCTTTGTAGTGTTGGCCGGTATGTGAAGATTTATCGTTTATTCCAGAGTGGTCTTGAGAGGTCTTGAGGGCATGTTTTTGAGCCAATATGTGTTATTTGGCTATGCTTCTTGTGAGGAGATTATCAGGAGGGGAGAGTGGCTTCTTCCTGAGGAGGAAGAGAGTGGTTGTTGTCGCCTGCATTTCGGTTCTGCGTTGTGTGAGGAGATTCAGTTGGCTGTTCTCTGTTTCAGGTGGTCTTTTTTGTGAGACTGGAGTGAGTGGAGAATGGGCTTATGCTTGTCTTCTGAGGAGAGGGGCTCCTAGAGGGGAGGATCTTGGGAGGGAGAATGGGGCGGGTGCTGGCTTGCGCTTATGTGGCCTTGACCCTTGCAAGCGCTGATGGAGTAATTTTGCAATGGGAGGTCTGATTGAGCTGCTTGTTTCCTGGTTTGTTTTCTTTCGTTGGTCTTTGTTCTCTTGGTGTCTGTGGGTTGTAGGTGTTAGTTAGTAGCTGGTTGGCTGCGTGTTTACGTTTGTTGAGTTGCGTTACATCTAGTGCATTCAATTATGGGCGTATGCTGAACCTGAGGAGAGTCAGTCAGAGCGGAACTTTGAAGTTGTGGTGGTAAGCGGAGAATGGGGCTATGCTTCTTGTGAGGATACAGAGGAGACGAGGAGGCTGGAGAATGGGTGGAGGGCCCTTGAGGAGAGTCAGAGGTAGACTGCTAGGAGGAGACGCAGGGGGATGACTGCACGGTAGATAGCCAGTAGGTTGAGACTGGAGGAGGGAGCTGACGAGACGGGGAGCTATGTCGCGACAGGAGGAGAGATCAGAGAGGAGACTGCTATGGCATGCGAGATAGCAGGAGATAGAGGGATAGATGGAGAGGAGAATGGGGCTATGGTCGTGCGTGAGAGAAGCAGGGAAGCGTAGTAGCTGCGTGCAAGGAGAATGCAGAGAGATGACTGGTGCGCGAGTTATGTAGAGATCAGAGGAGTACTTTGAGAAGCGAAGACCAGAGGGAGACTGAGATGGTATAGACTATCGGACGCTTCTATTGTGCTAAGGCTGCGCATTTTTTAGAAGTCAAGCCGGAGAGAACTGACCGACTTAGAATCTTGGCTATGATCTGGCTTTGATGAGAATCTTAGGATGAGGAAGTGGGTGTGCATGGACAGGGAAGAGACATGCCTTGAGGAAGAAGGAGAGTGGGGACTATGCTGCTGAGGATGAAAATCAGAAAGGAAGAGGAGGCATGAAGGAAGAGGAGAATGGGCTATGCTCTGAGGAGAATCAGAGGGAGACTGAGGAGGAGAATGGGCTTGCTGCTGAGGAGAGTCAGAGGGAGACTAGGAGGAGGAATGGGCTATGCTGACTGAGGAGAGTCAGAGGGAGACTGAGGAGGAGATATGGAGGCTATTGCTGCTGAGGAGAGTCAGAAGGGAGACTGAGGAGGAGAATGGGGCTATGCGGCCTTGAGAGAAGGTCAGAGGAGACTGAGATCGCACACTTCGTGGTTTTGTTTGTTTTTCAAGTTCTCTTGCGTTGTGCCTTCTGTCTGCTCGTTGTTTTTTTCGTCTTGTCTTTCTGTTTCTTTTTTCTGTTCGTTTTCTCTTTTGTTTTTTCGCTTTGTTCTTTTTTCTTGTTTTGTTTTTTTTTTTCGTTTTTTTCTAGTGTTTTGGTGTTGTCCGTTTTGCTTTGCAGTTTCTTGTGTTTGGTTTTGTTCGTCTTTTGCGTTCTTCTTTTTCTTGCTTGTTGTTTCTTGTTGTTTGCTTATCCTTCTGAAATATTTTTCTATTTTTTTTGTTGTATTTTGTTATATGGTTTTATACACTTATGACGCGATTTTTTTTTTTTTTTTTCTTGTTTTTTTTCTTTTTTTTTCTTTTTTTTTGTTTTATTTTGTTTTTTCTTTCTTTTTTTCTTTTTACTTTATGTTTTTTTGTCTTTCTTTTTTTCTTTTTTTATTAGTTACCTGAGGAGAGTCAGAGGGAGACTGAGGAGGAGAATGGGGCTATGCTGCGAGAGAGAGTCAGAGGGAGTTACTGAGGAGGAGAATGGGGCTATGCTGCTGAGGAGAGTCAGAGGGAGACTGAGGAGGAGAATGGGGCGTATGCTGCTGAGGAGAAGCAGAGGAAGACTGAGGAGGAGAGAATGTGGTCCATTTGTTGTAGAATATTGTTAGCACATGATATACTTGCTTTGAATCCTTTTTTAACGAAGCCACTTTGACTTGTGAGATAGATTGTGAATGGTTTAATTTGTCATGACAGAGAGAGAGCTGGAGAGAGATTGAGAATTTATCATGATAATGAGAGAGAGAGAGAGAGAGAGAGAGCAGAGAGAGCATGGAAGAGAGAGAAGGAAGATGACTGATAGAAGATCAAGAGAGAGAGAGAGCAAGCGGATAAGATAGGAATAGCGAGATCTATAGAGATAAGAGCCAGAAGAGACAACGAATGAGTAGACACTGAGAGAGTGAGAAAGAAAAGAAGAGAGAAAAGGATTGGTCTCCTGTCCTGGCAGTTAGTATAGAGACTGAATACTCCTACTTTTCTGTCTTCTGAGTGTAGTTTTCTATTAATTAAAACTTTCTCTGAGTAATCACAGTTAGCGTCATACATGCCAAATCGCCTCTTTCTACAGCGACACTATTAAAACACTTCATACAGGAAAAATAACCACATCTCATCCGACCAGCGACAGTCTTACAACGTATAATTTAAACATATATCTTCCACCTTATATAATAATATATCACATCATTGCCAGTGGCTTCTGGTATGACCAAAGGCACAAAAGGAATCGGATCCCCTACTTGGACCATATGAAAAGGAACTGTCCTAATTGGACCAGTATTCGATATGCAAAGAACTGTCCTATTGGACCATATGAAAAGAGGAGCATTCCTCATATAATGAAGGACTGGTCCACTATTGGACCAATTAAAAAAGAACTGTCCCCTAATTGGACCCATAATAAAAATGTATGGCCAATGCTAAACTGTCCTATTGGACCATATGATAAAAGGAACGGTCCCTATTGAACCATTATGAAAAAGGAACGTGTCCCTAGTTAAACGCATATGAAAAAGGAACGGTCCAGCATTGGACCATATGAAAAAGGAACTGTCCCTATTGTTGACCAATTGAAACAGGAACTGTCCCTATTGGCACATATGAAAAAAGGAACTGTCCCATTGGACCATGTATGTAAAAGGACTGTCCCATATTAGGACATATGAAAAAGGAACTGTCCCTATTGGACCATATGAAAAAGGAACAGTCCATAATGGACAATTTAGTGTCAATATTGGATTAAAATAAATTTCTGGATTTGTTTTCATCATTAAACAGTCGTCATCATCATACATGTAATATACCCTAATAATGCATCAATCTAAATCCGACCTGTAAAAAACACACAGGCTTAAGAGAGGGTAGCTGAAATGCCACTCCCACCACCTCTCACTAATCTACATGATATGCACATGGTCAGAGTAACGCAAGAGGAAACAATAGGCAGTGTGAATCATTTTGTACGTTTGATAAGAAACCATTTCTTATGTTATTAAACCGTCAGGCTGTTATGGGAGCTATGTGCGTTATCTACACTAGTGTGTGTGTGTGTGTGTGTGAGTGTGTGTGTGAGTGTGTGTGTGTGTGTGTGTGTGTGTGTGTGTGTGTGTGTCACGTGTGTGTGTGTGTTAGTGTGTGGTTGTGTGTGTGTGTGGTTGTGTTTGGGGTATACATTAGTACTGTATGTGAATATTGAGATTTAGTAAACATTTATAAAACCATAAATCACTGTCATCGCTTCGAGTGAAAATAAAAAGATTGCAGTGGTTGGAGGGAGGAGGGATGAGAAGGCATATCATGAGTATAGTTCTACATTTTGTGGTTTTCTTTTTTTTKAAAAGCTGTATTTAAAATTTWAAGAAAAGGGGGTTAGCACACACWCTACTATGCTTTTCYTGTTTGTGGTGCAGGGAGTTACAGACACAAAGTTAACATTGTATTTTTATTGTCAATGTTTAAGAACCTTTTTTTAAGACCAAGTGAGATTCTCACAAACATTTTTTGTGAATCTCACTTTTTCTTGAAGCTATAAGTGTGTGGTGAACCAACTCCATGTGTTAGGGTATAGGTGACTAACTCCTTGTGTTGTGGTATAGGTGACTAACTCCTTGTGTTATGGTATAGGTGACTAACTCCTTGTGTTATGGTGAGGTGAACTAACGTCCATGTGTTTAGGGTATGGTGACTACCTCCCTTGTGGTTGTGTGTATAGGTGACTAACTCTTGTTTATGGTAATAGGTGACTAACTCCCTTAATGTTATGGTATAGGTGACTGAACTCCTTGTGTTAGGGTATAGGTGACTAACTCCTTATTGTTAGGTATAGGTGACTTAACTCCTTGTGTTAGGGTAATGGTGACTAACTCCTTTTTGTGTTATGGTATAGGTGACTAACCTCTTAATGTTATGGCTATAGGTGATAACTCCTGTGTTAGCGTAGGTGAATAACTCCTTGTGGTTATGTTAGGTGACTAACTCCTTGTGTTATGGTATAGGTTGATAATCCATGTGTTATGGTATCGGTGACTACTCCATGTGTTATGGTACTGGTGTACTCCTTGGTGGTTATGAGTATGGGTGACTACTCCTTGTGTTTGGTTATATGGTGACTAACCCTTGTGTTATGGTATAGGTGACTAACTCTTGTGTCATGGTAGAGGGGTGACTAACTCCTGTGTTATGGTACTGGGTGACTAACTCCTTGTTGTTATGGTATACCAAAGGTGAACTAATCTCTTGTGTTATGGTAATAGGTGACTGCGAATCTTGTGTTCATGTGTAGACGTAGATTGGGATCTAACTCCTTGGTTTAGGTTATTAGGTGACTAACCTTCCATGTGTTATGGTATAGGTGACTAACTCCTTGTGTTTGGGTATAGCGTGACTAATCCTTGTTTATGGTATAGGTGACTAACTCCTTATGTATGGTAATAGGCGTGACTAAACTCTTGTGTTATGGGTATAGGTGACTTACAACTCCTTTTGGTGTTATGGTAGTAGGGTGACTAACTCTTGTGTTCATGGTTAGGTGACTAACTCCTGTGTTATGGTATGGTGACTAACTCCTGTGTTATGGTACTAGGTGACTAGACTCTTGTGTTATGGTATAGGTGACTAACTCATGTGTTTATGGTAGGTGACTAACTCCTTGTGTCATGGTAGAGGTGACTAACTCCATGTGTTATGGTACTGGTTGACTAACTCCTTGTGTTATGGTATAGGTGACTAACTCTTGTGTTATGGATAGGTGACTAACTCCTTGTGTCATGGTAGAGGTGACTAACTCCTTGTGTTAGGGTATAGGTGACTAACTCTGTGTTTATGGTATAGGTGTACTAACTCCTTGTGTTATGGTATAGGTGACTAACTCCTTGTGTCTGTGGTATAGGTGACTAACTCCTTGTGTATGGTAGAGGTGACTAACTCCATGTGTTATGGTACTGGTGATCTATCTTGTGTTATGGTATAGGTGACTAACTCCTTGTGTTATGGTATAGGTGACTAACTCCTTGTGTCATGGTAGAGGTGACTAACTTCCTTGTTGTTAGGGTATAGGTGACTAACTCCTGTGTTATGGTATAGGTGACTAACTCTTGTTGTTTATGGTATAGGTGACTAACTCCTTGTGTTATGGTATAGGTGACTAACTCCTTGTGTTTATGGTATAGGTGACTAACTCCTTGTTTGGTTGTATAGGTGACTAACTCCTTGTGTTATGGTATAGGTGACTAACTCCTTGTGTTATGGTATAGGTGACTACTCCTTGTGTTAGGGCAGAGGGTGACTTAACTCCATGTGTTAGGGTAGAGGTGACCTAACTCAACTCTCTACTCTACAGCTATAAGCGTGTGGTGACAAAGCAGCGAGCGGCCGTGGCGGTGGTGTGTGTTGGACTGTGGCTTCATCGTGGGCTTGACCCCCATGCTGGGTGGAACAACCTCTGGAGGTAGGTAGCTATGTCTTTTAAGGAGTTGTGTGTTGTTTGCTAATTGCGTGTGACATTGGCTGTGTCCGAAATGGCTCCCTATTCTCTATATAGTGCACTATTTTAGACCAGAGCCCTATGGAACCCTATTCTCTATATAGTGTGCACTACTTTAGCGACCAGAGCCCTATAGAACCCTATTCTCTATATAGTGCACTACTTTAGACCAGAGCCCTATAGAACCCTATTCTCTAATAGTGCACTACTTTAGACCATAGCCCTATATAACCCTATTCTCTATATAGTGCACTACTTTAGACCAGAGCCTATAGAACCCTATTCTCTATATAGTGCACTACTTTAGACCAGAGCCCTATAGAACCCTATTCTCTATATATGTCACTACTTTTAGACCAGAGCCCTATAGAACCCTATTCTCTATATAGTGCACTACTTTAGACAGAGCCCTATAGAACCCTATTCTCTATATAGTGCACTACTTTAGACCAGAGCCCTATAGAACCCTATTCTCTATATAGTGCACTACTTAGACAGAGCCCTATAGAACCCTATTCTTATATAGTGCACTACTTTAGACCAGAGCCCTATAGAACCCTATTCTCTATATAGTGCACTACTTTAGACCAGAGCGTATGGAACCCTATTCTCTATATAGTGCACTACTTTAGACCAGGGCCCTATAGAACCCTATTCTCTATATAGTGCACTACTTTTGAACAGGGCCCATAGGGCTGCCCGTTCAGGCTCCCCAATTGTCCTTTCAATCATGTATTTTATAAATTCCACCTATTCTAGTTCTGCTGTTTGATATACAATGTATCCTATACATCTTACTCAATTCAAAGTAAATAACACCTCTCTCTATCTCCCTCTCAATTAAATTCAAGGGCTTTATTGGCATGGGAAACATATGTTAACATTGCCAAAGCAAGTGAAATAGATAATAAATAAAAGTGAAATAAACAATAAAAATGTACAGTAAACATTACACTCACAGAAGTTCCAAAAGAATAAAGACATTTCAAATGTCATATTATGTATATAATCAGTGTTGTAACGATGTGCAAATAGTGAAAGTACAAAAGGGAAAATAAATAAACATAAATATGGGTTGTATTTACAATGATGTTTGTTATTCACTGGTTGCCCTTTTCTTGTGGCAACAGGTCACAAATATTGCTGCTGTGATGGTACACTGTGGTATTTCACCCAGTAGATATGGGAGTTTATCAAAATTGGGTTTGTTTTCGAATTCTTTGTGGATCTGTGTAATCTGAGGGAAATATGTGTCTCTAATATTGTCATACAAGKCTATGCTCACTGAGTCTGTACATAGTCAAAGCTTTCCTTAAGTTTGGGTCAGTCACAGTGGTCAGGCCACTGGGTTCTCTCTGTTTAGGGCCAAGTAGCACACTAGTTTGCTACATATTTTGTTSATTCTTTCCAATGTGTCAAGTAATTATCTTTTTGTTGTCTCATGATTTGGTTGGTTCTAATTATGTTGCTSTCCTGGGGCGCTGTGGGGTCTGGAGCAGCTTGCTTAGGGGACTTTTCTCCAGGTTCATCTCTCTGTAGGTGATTGCTTTGTTATGGAAGGTTTGGGAATCACTTCCTTTTAGGTGGTTGTAGAATTTAACCGCTCTTTTCTGGATTTTGATCATTAGCGGGTATCAGCTAATTCTGCTCTGCATGCATTATTTGGTGTTTTACGTTGTACACAGAGGATAATTTTGCAGAATTCTGCATGCAGAGTCTCAATTTGGTGTTTGTCCCATTTTGTGAATTCTTGCTTGATGAGCGGACCCCAGACCTCACAACCATAAAGGGCAATGGGTTCTATAACTGATTCAAGTATTTTTAGCCAGATCCTAATTGGTATGTCGAATTTGATGTTCCTTTTGATGGCATAGAAGGCCCTTCTTGTCTTGTCTCAGCTCGTTCACAGCTTTGTGGAAGTTACCTGTGGCGCTGATGTTTAGGCCAAGGTATGTATAGATTTTTTTGTTTGCTCTAGGGCAACGGTGTCTAGATGGAATTTGTATTTGTGGTCCTGGCGACTGGACCTTTTTTGGAACACCATTATTTTTGTCTTRTTGAGATTTACAGTCAAGGCCCAGGTTTGGCAGAATTTGTGCAGAAGAACTAGGTGCTGCTATAGACCCTCCTTAGTTGGAGACAGAAGCACCAGATCAGAAGCACCAGATTATCAGCAAACAGTAGACATTTGACTTCAGATTCTAGTAGGGTGAGGCCGGGTGCTGCAGACTGTTCTAGTGCCCTCGCCAATTCGTTGATATATATGTTGAAGAGGGTGGGGCTTAAGCTGCATCCCTGTCTCACCCCACGGCCCTGTGGAAAGAAATGTGTGTGTTTTTTGCCCATTTTAACCGCACATTTGTTGTTTGTGTACWTGGATTTTATAGTGTCGTATGTTTTTCCCCAACACCATTTTCCATCAATTTGTATAGCAGACCCTCATGCCAAATTGAGTCCAAGKTTTTTTTTAAATCAACAAAGCATGAGAAGACTTTGCCTTTGTTTTGCTTTGTTTGTTTGTCAATTAAGGTGTGCAGGGTGAATACGTGGTCTGACATACGATAGTTTGGTAAAAAGGCAATTTGACATTTGCTCAGTACATTGTTTTCATTGAGGAAATGTATGAGTCTGCTGTTAACCCCCTCTCTATCCCCCCCTTTCTCTTCCTCCCTACAGGCTACAGCAGAACGGTTCCTTGAACGAGGATCTTATCATCACTTGTCAGTTTGAGAACGTAATCAGCATGGACTATATGGCTTTTTACTTCCAACTTCTTCGGCTGGGTAACTAATAACCATCTCTTTATGTATATAACATCTCTCTTCTATTGTTGACGTGTATCAGCTGGGTATTATCATCTTCTTTATGTATGTATAGCTGGTCATTCTTTATGTTAGTATATCAGCTGGTATTATAACATCTCTCTTTATGTAGTTATATCAGGCTGCGTATTATAACATCTCTCTTTTATGTAGTGTATCAGCTGGGTATTATAACATCTCTCTTTATGTAGTATATACAGCTGGGTATTATAACATCTCTCTTTATGTAGTAATCAGCTGGGTATTATAACATCTCTCTTCTATGTAGTGTATCAGCTGGGTATTATATGACCATCTCTCTTATGTAGTATATCAGCTGGGTATTTATACATACCTCTCTCTTTATGTAGTATTATCACCTGGTATCTATAACATCTCTCTTTATGAGTATATCAGCTGGGGTATTATAACATCTCTCTTTATGTAGTATATCACGCTTGGTATATAGAACATCTCTCTTTATGTAGTATATCAGCTGGGTATTATAACATCTCTCTTTATGTAGTATATCAGCTGGGTATTATAACATCTCTCTTTATGTAGTGTATCTTATGTTCATAAGACTTGAGGTCAGGGCGTCTGATGTTGTTTGTTGAACTAAACCATTTCAGGGATATACACATTGTTGTTTAGTAGCTCTGTAGCTCAACTAGTGCATGGGTAAAACATGGTACTGGAGCTAACCTAACCAGGACCGGACTATTTTCCACTACAGGTGCTGCCTCCTTTACTCCTCATGCTGGTCATCTACACAGAGATCTTCTACATGATCCACAAGCAACTCAACAAGAAGGTGAGGTGACCATCCCCCCTCCTCCCATCTATGTAGCCTGGCCCCACCTCTGTTTGTGATATCTTGCCAATTCCTTGTCACTCATTGTCATGCCAAGTCATAAGTCTCATAAGTCACACCCGACTACCACATCCCCATATTATTACGTACCCTCTTGCTCTTTTGCACCCCAGCATCTCTACATGCACATCATCATCTGCACATCTATCACTCCAGTATTAATGGTAAATTGTAATGATTTTCACCTCTATGGCCTATTTATTGCCGACCTCCCTACTCTTCTACATTTGCACACACAGTACATAGATTTTTCTATTTTTCTTTTCTTTTGTGTTATTGACTATACGTTTGTTTATGTGTAACTCTGAGTTTTTGTCGAACTGCTTTGCTTTATCTTGGCCAGGTCGCAGTTGTAAATGAGAACTTGTTCTCAACTGGCCTACCTGGTTAAATAAAATAAAAAATAAGGAGTTGGCAAAAACAGAAACAGACTAAAACCTAGGCCACTAGAGGATCTATCTCGGGGAAAATGGATCCCCTATAAAAGCTATATAAATTATTATTTGTTAATTACAATAATACATTTTTAAAGGTAATCTTTATTCTTACAGGCTTGCACCACCAACCACACCGATCCCAACAAGTACTACAACAAGGAACTCAAACTGGCCAAGTCGCTTGCCCTGGTCCTCTTCCTGTTCGCCATCAGCTGGCTTCCCCTCCACATCATCAACTGCATCACGTTGTTCTGTCCGACCTGCGACAAACCCCTGTTCCTGATCTACATCGCTATATTACTCACGCACGGCAACTCAGCCGTCAACCCCATCGTCTACGCCTTCCGCATCAAGAAGTTCCGAGACGCTTTCCTGAAGATCTGGAAGCAGTACTTCTGTTGTAAGGACGTACCCGCCATTTTGAACCAGCCTAGTGAGAAGGATAGGAAAGAGAACCAGAATGGAAACGGGAACGGGAATCCTAATCCGAACAGAGACTCACAGCCAGCTCTATCGCCACCACAAGAAGGGCAGCAGCCTTCACTAGAGCAGATGCAGGAGGCCAAGCCCCAACGGCCACAGTCTCACAATGATGACCCAACACAGCAGGAACCCCCAATGGAGCTCAACAATATCTAACTAACCCCATAACAAAGGGGAGTTTCTAMATTGATGTGTCAGAAACCCTATGAGTTTCTGTCTTGGGAGATGAATAGAGGTTGTTTAACAGGAGTCAGAGGCATCCTCATAGTCATTCTGAATGTATAGCTAGCTACCAATGGAGCAGTGTGACATGGTGAAAGAAAAGTTTAATCAGTTTACTTTTCGTACCTTGCACCTGAAAGTCATTAGATGTGTGTGTACACTTTTTTTGAATGGAGTGTGGCATGATACCTACTGAATGGAAGGATTCAGGAGCAGAGTTTGGCAACTTGCAGGACTTGTAAAGATATCTTACAGACTGTGAAATCACATTTTAACAGCCGGAGGTGTATTTGAGTTTTAGGCGGAGGAAAAAACATTGAAAAGGAGTATTTAGCCCCACGGTGGAGGTGTCATAATACCCATAAAAGCTAGCGGTCAAACAGGTAAATGGTTCCAATCGTTTTTCCACCATTCATTTTTCCCATAGGGGATTTCAGAAACACTTCCAATAAGGCCTGTGTTTCATGTAGGTTTACCCTGGTGTGACGTTTTGATAACCATGTAAATCTCTCTCGGACAAGGTGACTTTTATCAATATATTCGCCTCTATTTACTCTCCGATTCGAAAAATGCTAATTAGCATCAAAGTAGAAATCCATGCACGCCATCTCTAGCTGACACCTTTGCTAACAGGTACTGTGTCAATTTAAAACTTGCACAAGACAGTTAACAGAATTGTCCATTTAAAGAAATGTAGCCATTTTATTCATTACTACATTTAGGTAACATGACCCTACTGGTCATTTATGAACATTTGAACATCTTGGCCATGTTCTGTAATAATCTCCACCCGGCACAGCCAGAAGAGGACTGGCCACCCCTCAGAGCCTGGTTCCTCTCTAGGTTACTTCCTAGGTTAATGCCTTTCTAGGGAGTTTTTCCTAGCCACCGTGCTTCTACATCTGCATTGCTTGCTGTTTGGGGTTTTAGGCTGTGTTTCTGTAAAGCACTTTGAGATATCAGCTGATGTAAGAATGGCTTTATAAATACATTTGATTGATTGATTCATAGTTAATCCAGAGATTCTTACCTTTGCCTCGATTCGGCAGTCTCATCCAGATCAACACGGCATTTTTAGTTCTTTATGATAGACACACTAGCAACTAATTAGCATTTCATTTTGGGGCGGTGAAAACAGGCACATATATTGATCAAATTCACTTTGTCCTAGAGAGATTTACATGGTTATCAAAACGTCACGCCAGGGTAAGYCTACACAAAACACAGCCCTTATTTTAAGTGTTTTTAAATCCCCTATGGAAAAAAATGTATGGTGGAAAAACGATTGGAACCATTTCCCTCTTTGACCGTTTAGTTTTATGGGTATTATGACTCATTCTGTGGTACTCTATTAGGGTTTATACTGTATGATAAAACCACTGAAAAGGAGTATTAGGGTTTATACGGTAAAGACACTGAAAAGGAGTATTAGGGTTTATACGGTAAAGACACTGAAAAGGAGTATTAGGGTTTATACGGTAAAGACACTGAAAAGGAATATTAGGGTTTATACGGTAAAGACACTGAAAAGGAGTATTAGGGTTTATACAGTAAAAAAGGGTAATGAAAAATGTGCAATAATGTAAGGGCACTATTCAATCAGATCCGCTTTAGCCTATAGTGGTTGTTATGGAGATGTCGGAGGTGAAACTGCTTTAGAGCTGTCAAGTCCACAAGCTGCTCCTGGCATTATATCTAAACGGACATTGCCATTGGCTGCACGGAATCCTATGTAGCCTTGTTTACAGATTCGAATGTTAGATGTAATCTAGGCTGATAGAAATCCTCATTATTTTGTTTAATGATTTTCAATTTGAGCATCGTCTATATAGCCTAGACTTTCTCGTTCTGAACTTCTTAACGTGAATGGGAGGGGTGTGGCTTTGTGACAATGATCAAGAGCAGTTGCACCGATTTGACAGCTCCAACGTAATTACACCTCAGACACAGCCAAAACATCAGCTATATACGGGGTTTCGGCTATCGCCAGTTAACGCTTGATCTGATTGAATCTAGGCCTAAGTCTCTTTGATAATGAGACATTTTAATAACAAACTAATCTGAAGACACTAAGCTTCAATTTACAGTTAACAGAACATTTGATAATGAGACATTTTAATAACAAACTAATCTGAAGACACTAAGCTTCAACTAACAGTTAACAGAACATTGGGTCTTTATGACATTGTGAAATTGGAAAGGAACTGGTAATTGATATGATTCCCATCACAAAATGAAGAAAAACACAACACTGACTGTGAGGTTAATCAATGTCACGTTATCAAATGTTTTACATTATACAATGTACAAAGATGGCTTATAAACCGAAACAAAATAATCATATTTTTTTTGTAATATATAAAATAAAATAAAATGTTTATTTAACTAGGCAAGTCAAGTTAAGAACAAATTCTTATTTACAATGACAGCCAAACCCAGAAGATGCTGGGCCAATTGTGCGCCGTCCTACGGGACTCCCAATCACAGCCGGATGTGATACAGCCTGGATAAAACAACATGAAAATATGACTTCAAAGGGTTACAGATGTTCCAATTATCAAATGATAAGGTTCATCTTCCTGCTGTTTATTGAACTGTATTGATTTGAGCTGAGAAAGGCTTAATATGAATGTAATGATGTGAATGTGAATTAAATATAGCTACTGTGGCAGCTCGTCAGCTGTGAACACATACTGTATCTTGATTCAGGGTCTTAAGACACAAGAAGCACAGCAGAGGAATGAGTGGAGCTCTGTTCTCTCCTCTCACTCCCATCTACTCTCCCCTCCTCCTCTCCCTCCCCTCTACACCGCTGCTCTCCCCTCCCCTCTACACCTCTGCTCTCCTCTCCCTCCTCCCCTACACCTCTGGCTCTACTCTCCCTCCCTCTACAAACCGCTGCTCTCCTCCTCCCTCCCCACTCACACCGCTGCTCTCCTCTCCCTCCCCTCTACACCTCTGCTCTCCTCTCCTCCCCTCTACATCCTCTTGCTCTCTCTCCCTCCCCTGTACACCTCTGCTTTCCCCTCCCTCCCCTCTAACCTATGCTCTCCTTCCCTCCCCTGTACACCTCTGCTCTCCCTCCCTCCCTCTACCACATCTGCTCTCCTTTCCTCTCCCTGTACACTTCTGCTCCTCCCTCCTCCTCCCTCTACACCTCTGCTCTCCTCTCTCTCCCCCTAACACCGCTGCTCTCCCCTCCCATCTACACCGCTCCTCTCTCCCCCTCTACACCTCTGCTCTCCTCTCTCTCCCTCTACACCTCTGCTCTCCTCTCTCCTCCCCCTACACCGCTGCTCTCCTCTCTCCACGCTGCTCTCCTTCCCTCCCCTCTACACCTCTGCTCTTCCTCCCCTCCGCTGCTCTCCTCTCCTCCCCTCTACACTGCTGGGAGGACAAACAATAAGAACAAAAAGGTGTCTGCGCTGACACGACGGTTTTGTAACTCCCCCTCCCTCTTCGCTCACTCATCGCTCCCTCCAATACTACATTCCTCCCTCCCTCCGCCCAACAATGCTGATCTGCTACAGAGAGAGAGAGAGAGAGAGAGAGAGAGAGAGAGAGAGAGAGAGAGAGAGAGAGAGAGAGAGAGAGAGAGAAAGAGGCACATGGGAAGGGCTGGGGAGATTTATTCCAACTGAAGGAGCTTTTGAAGAATATTCTCTCTAGCCCTTCATTTCAGGGTCTGGTATCTGTGTGTGTGATTGGCTGTGGGCTGGGGCTGTGGATGGGGGATGACAGCGTAGAGAAGATGCTCTTAAGAAGCGTTTATCCCTCTTCTGAAACCAGCTGGAGATAAGAGTTGCTTGGCTTTTTGATCCCACTCTCTCTGCTCTCTACAGCTTCTCTGTGTGAATGTCCCAAATGGCTCCCTATCCCCTACGTAGGTCACAAGTAGTGCACTATATAGAGAATAGGGTGCCATTTGTGACTCAGTCATACATTAATCGTATTCAAGACTACATGCCACTGAACGGGGCCACTTCTTCGGGCCACAGCCTTAATCAGTGTTTTAATCTGTCTGGACTAACTGACTGACTGGCTGAGGATTCAAAATGAAAATTTCAGATTCAGACTGTATCTATAGAATTACTGTATCTAGCTCAACTGCTTTTTGCTTTGCTTGCATAATGCTCCGCTTGTACGTAGCCTGATTGCCCGGCTGCCTGTTTTTGTGTTGTCATGCCAACTTCTTGTCACTCACTGTCATGGCTTAATGACAGCTACGGATTTGACAAGAGCACAGATCTGGGATCAGGCTAGCTTGGAATGGCATCCTGCACGTCCTTCTTTCTTTGGATTTTTGTTGACATTGTTTGTGTCTCAAATGGCATCCTGTTCACCTATAGAGTACACTACTTTCATCCAGGGCCCTTGGGCCTATGGTAGTGCATAGGGCTTCGGTCAAAACTAGTGCACTATAATCAGGAATAGGGTGCCATTTGTAATGCACACGTCATCTTTGACCACACTCGCTGTTGGTACAGTGTGAGGAGGAGAATGTATTATATTGAAGTTTATCAAGAGTGTAAATATGTTTTTCTTTACCTTTATTTAACTAGGCAACTCAGTAAAGAAGACATTCTTATTTTCAATGATGGAACAGTGGGTTAATTGCCTTCTTCAGGGGCAGAGTGACAGAATTATACCTTGTCAGCTCGGGGGTTTGATCTTACAATCTTCCGGTTCCTAGTCCAATGCTCTAACCACTAGGCTACGCTGCCACCCGAACTAGCTATATGACTGATGCCATGCCCAGATTGTGTCTAATGATGCTTTAGGCAATAGGTGTATATATGTAATACTGAGATATTATTTCTACAGAAGTCTTATCATAACCATAATCTCTATCCAATGGATGCATACTGAAATAATCAGGGCTCGTATTTACCACAAAGTGTCTCAGAGTAAGAGTGCTGATCAAGGGTCAGGTCCTTCCTTGTCCATGTCATCTTATTTATAATGATCTGAAAGGCTCAACTGATCCTAGATTAGCACAGCTACACTGAGACTGTGAATGCAGACCCAGTTGTGTTTAAAAAAAAAAAAAATGTCAAGGGAAAATTGTTTAACTTTAATCCACTACTACCTGTATATTGATGTGATGATGAGATATGTATTTAAATATCACACTTGGAGAATAAAAAAATATAAAAAGAATGACTGAATAAATGTTATTATCATGTTCTTCAACAGTCGTACTACTGTAATGTTACCGGTGCCATGTAGAGATAATGTTGTAATGCTACCGGTGCCATGTAGAGATAATGCTGTAATGTTACCAATGCCATGTAGAGATAATGCTGTAATGTTACTGGTGCCATGTAGCGATAATGCTGAAATGTTACCAATGCCATGTAGAGATAATGTTGTAATGCTACCGGTGCCATGTAGAGATAATGTTGTAATGTTACCAATGCCATGTAGAGATAATGCTGTAATGTTACCAATGCCATGTAGAGATAATGCTGTAATGTTACTGGTGCCATGTAGCGATAATGTTGAAATGTTACCGGTGCCATGTAGCGATAATGCTGAAATGTTACCGGTGCCATGTAGAGATAATGTTGTAATGTTACCGGTGCCATGTAGAGATAATGTTGTACTGTTACCGGTGCCATGTAGAGATAATGCTGTAATGCTACTGGTGGCATGTAGAGATAATGTTGTAATGTTACCGGTGCCATGTAGAGATAATGTTGTAATGTTACCGGTGCCATGTAGAGATAATGCTGTAATGTTATTGGTACCATGTAGAGATAATGTTGCAATGTTACCGGTGCCATGTAGAGATAATGTTGTAATGTTATTGGTACCATGTAGAGATAATGTTGTAATGTTATTGGTGCCATGTAGAGATAATGCTGTGCATCCTATGAACTAACATGGGCCCTAGATAGGGTTGCAAAGCTAACGGTAATTTATCAAAGTTACGTGAATTTCAGTAATTTTGGTAATTAACAGAAAATATATGGCAATCTATCGTAACTTTGGTAATTTATATTTGAATGACATTGTTAAAAATAATCTGCTTCAAGGGAAAATGGCCTAATTAACGAAAAAAAGCATCTAATCAACAATGGCATTATTTTAAATTAACTCTGCAACTTGTCCAACTATTGATTTTTTCCCCAACTGCCATCAGTTTGATGCTAAAACATTGACAACAAATACATATTGACATAGTAAAATAAATAAAAGTTTGTAAAAAATATATATTATTTATATATATTTCATTCCCGAAACCCTCATATTAAACACCAATGGTATTCACTTAATTACTGGTTTATATGTAGGATAATGTTAAACAGCTTTGTCATTCAATTGTTTTATTTTTTAAATCATATTATTTCATGATTTCATATATTTTACATGTGATCAGGCCAGAGAGCGGGCCAGAGTAAATAACAGACACCTGTGATAATCTGAAGTACCCCCAAAAGGGCAACTAGATGCCTCTTGTAATAGATTACATCAAATGCTTGAAAGATTCTACAATTCTGGTAGTTTACTGATAAACTTTGAAGGTTTCCAGTAATATACCCTTCCTTTGCAACCCTAGCCCTGGGCAAAAGCAGTGTACAAAGGGTGTAATTTGGGACGCAGACATTGAATACGTCCACATCACTACTGTTGCTAGGTGATCACTGATGATCAACAGCTACTTAAAGCTTCCAGAAAGAACAGAGCGATAGTAACAGACACAGTATGTAATGTCATGTAAAATGTAGCATGCCAGCATTCTGTGCATTATATCTCCATAAGCAAGCAAGCATTACTTTGGCAACATTACAGCATGTAGGCCAAGACAACAGTATTGTATGAAGGCATTAGAGATCTGTACATACGAACACAAAAGCATACAGGAAATGTATTTAACCAGTTAAGTGTCAGTGGTTCTTGCTAACTAACGTCACACTTCCATTGGAATGTATTGTGGAACAATACTTACCAATGGCATTCAAAATCAAGCACATGATACTGATGTGAGCATGGTGCAGAGAGCATATCTTATTATTAGTCACAGTGGCGTAGCCAGAAATTCGTAAGTGTGAAAATATGGGTGGGCCAAAAAATACGTTCAAAAAGTGCAGTTTTATAGCTAATCTCATGCTATTCTACACATTTTGCAATGCTGAGAGAAAATGTTGCTTTTTTAAAGCTAATTTCCTGCAATTCTATACATTTTGACAATGGGACAAATGTGCAGTTTTGTTATTGATCTTTCCTCAGTTTTATCCTATCACACCGATTAAACTCTGTAACTGTTTTAAAGTCACCATTACACATGGTGTAATCCCTGAGCGGTTTCCTTCCTCTCCGGCAACTGAGTTCCGAAGGACACCTGCATCTTTGTAGTGACTGGGTGTATTGATACACCATCCAAAGTGTAATTAATAACTTCACCATGCTTAAAGGGATATTTTCAGTGTTTTTTTTTACCCATTTACCAATAGGTGCCCTTCTTTACGAGTCATTCGAAAACCTCCCTGGTCTATGTTGATGAATCTGTGTTTGAAATTCACTGCTCAACTGAGGGCCCTTAAAGATAATTGTATTTGTGCGGTACAGAGATGAGGTAGGCATTCAAAAATCCTTTTAAACACTATTATTGCACACAGAGTACTTGCAATTTATGATGTGACTTGTTAAGCACATTTTTACTCCTGAACTTATTTAGGCTTATCATAGCAAAGGGGTGGAATACTTATTGACTCAAGACATTTCAGCTTTTAATTTTGTATTACTTTGTACAAATTTTGTCAAACATTATTCAATTTTGACATTATGGGGTAATCATTTTAAATTAAGGCAGTAACACAACAAAATGTGGAAAAAGTCAAGGGGTGTGAATACTTTCCGAAGGTACTGTAGTGTATCTCAGGCTTTTCTACACAATCTGCCATGAGGCTGAGATATTTTTTAAATTATTTTTAAAGGTAATTAAAGCGAACAATATAGGTGTGTTGACTGTGATAAAGGCACTGGATTCTGAGCTGTCTTGTTTGCTAAATGAACAAATTAAATAGGCAGTGGCATGGTGCATAAAGCCCAGTGACGTATGCCTCAATGGAGTCATATTCATGGGTTATTGGGGATGTGGCTTTCAGTTAGTTATTTTTGGCAACCCATCTCATGAGAGTGAATGTCATTCCAGTTCATCTGTTCTGTTATATTTCATCAAATCTGACTTACCCACTGCACTGCTTGCTATAATTTATATCTGATGGTGTTTGCATGTTTAGGTAAAAATATAAATAATGTCCCGTTTGGAACACTGACAAGTAAAGAGCATAAAAATAATCTAAATAAATAAAATAAAAATGTGTTTATTTATTTTTCTCAATCTGATTGGGTGGGCCTGGCCCAACCATGCCTAAACCCCAGATTAGTCACCACTTCCTGACTCATAATTACCAGAATGACAATCAACAGGTCCACAACAGGTTAATGGTAATAGTGGCTAGGTAGCTGCTGTCTAAATGGCTTATTATCCAATATGTGATACAGCAAGGCAGTGGGATGGAACGCTTGGTTGCTTATGAGATAAGAGTTATTGCTTGGTTGAGCAGTCCAATTCTCTTCTGGGGTCTCTGACTGAATGCAAAGAATATCTGGGTACAAGGTGTGTGTGTGTGTATGTGTGYGTGTGCGTGTGCGTGTGTCTATCAATGAATGAATGGAAAGAATCTCTGGATATTTGAGGGACAGCTTGACGTTTCCCCTAGCCTGAGTACCAGATCTGTTAGTGCTGTCTTGCCTTCTCCATGACAGCAGTGGAGTTAGCAAGACAACACAAACAGATCTGGGACTCAGGCTAGCCAGACCATGGGGTTCTTGTGATAACTATTTTATTGCAATTTTTTTGTAAGGACATAAGACTTAACAACCCCACAGCAGAATCTCATGTAATTTTCTCCTGCTTTTAAAATCAATATGGCAGGAAATGCAGCAGACATCATTATTACAAATTAAAATACAGTCTTTTTCAGTTTATATATCCAACAGATGGTCTGGTTTATAATTATACTACAGATTGGCCTGGTTTATAATTATACTACAGATTGGTCTGGTTTATAATTATACTAATTATAATTATACTACAGATTGGTCTGGGTTTATAATTTACTACAGATTGGTCTGGTTTATAATTATACTACAGATTGTCTGGTTATATATATACAACAGATGGTTCTGGTTTATATATATTACAGCAATTGGTCTGGTTTATAATTATACTACAGATTGGTCTGGTTTATAATTATACTACAGATTGGTCTGGTTTATAATTATACTACAGATTGGTCGGTTATAATTATACTACAGATTGGTCTGGTATAATTATACTCAGATGGTCTGGTTATAATTAATACTACAGATTGGTCTGGTTTATAATTATACTACAGATTGGCTGGTTTTAATTATACTACAGATTGGTCTGGTTTATAATTATACTACAGTTGGTCTGGTTATAATTATACTACAGATTGGTCTGGTTTATAATTATACTACAGATTGGTCTGGTTTTAAATTATACTACAGATTGGTCTGGTTTATAATTATACTACAGATGGTCTGGTTTATAATTATACTACAGATTGGTCTGGGTTTATCATTATACTACAGATTTGGTCTGGTTTATAATTAATACTACAGATTGGTCTAGTTTATAATTATACTACAGATGGTCTGGTTTATAATTAATACTACTATTGGGTCTGGTTTATAATATACTACAAGATTGGTCTGGTTTATAATTATACTACAGATTGGTCTGGTTTATCATTATACTACAGATTGGTCTGGTTTATAATTATAACTACAGATTGGTCTGAGTTTATAATTATATGTTTATAATTATACTACAGATTGGTCTGGTTTATACCATGAAGGTCTATGTTTTTTTGTTCAATATTACAGGTGTTTTACATGTAAGGTATAATCATTGAGGGGCTGTGGAGTTCTATGCAAATAGGACTCATCCATAGCAATGTGATTCAATTTTCAGACCATGAAAATGTCCCAAGTCACACCCTATCACCTACATAGTGCACTACTTTTGACCAGGGCCCAGAGCTGAGGAGTGCACTATGTATGGTATAGGGTGCCATTTGGGACACATTACTTGTTTTCTTATCTTAGCAGCCCTTCCCCAGCAAATTCCTTCTGTTTCTGGGTGAGAGTGGAGATATCGTGTTAAAGTCCTTCTGTTTCTGGGTGAGAGGATACCGTGTTGAAGTCCTGTTTCTGGGTGAGAGTGGATATCGTGTTAAAGGTCAAGAGTATAGATAAGAGGATGAGGAAATAGCTACAGCCCTTCACATTAGTGTAGCATCTCAAGTGGTACCCTACTCCCTTCATAGTGCACTACTTTCGACCAGGGCCAGTAGAGACGCATCCCATACCATTAGAGCACCAAGGAAAGGAAACGGTGACCTTTCTCTCAACTGACCTATTGTCCTTGAGGCTCCAGTAATGTGGGTGTAGAAACCAACCAGAAACTACAGTTCCACAGGAGGGAGAAGAGGGAGAGAAGAGGGGGGGGGGATTCTACCTTTCTCCTTTTTCAACCATCTTGTTTGTTGTTCACATTCTTTCCGAGGTTAACTTTAAAGTCCTTTAGTCCAAAGTGAAGGACTTCTCTTCACACCTAGTCAGACTTTATTTGCAACTTGTATCCTAATGATGTCCTTGTTTAGGATAAAGTGCCCTCCACCGTGTATTGTACACAGATGGCATATGAACCAAAACAAAATAAACATATATACTTTTTTAATAATATATATATATATATATATATATATATATATATATATATATATATATATTACCTTTATTTAACTATGCAAATCAGTTAACAACAAATTCTTATTTACAATGACGGCCTACACCGGCCAAACCCGGACGACGCTGGGCCAAATTGTGTACCGCCCTATGGGACTCCCAATCACGGCTGGTTGTGATACTGCCGGTTAAAGTCCTTCTTAAAGACGTTTGTTTGGTCGTTTTGTTTTTGACTCTTGGAGAAAGCTTTACCTTCCACCTTCCTCCATACTGTACATGCTGCTCAGAAGGCTTGCTGTTACTTCTTAGTGTTGTGAGTCCCACTGTGGGTCCTAATGACAGACTGCCCTCTGCTGGGCATTAGAGGTAATTCAAGCAGGTTCTGTTCAGTAGTGTTAAAAGGGTATATCAGCCCACAGATAGAGGGCACCAGGGTTACAGCTGTGGTTCTCTAATGCAAAGCCGCAGGAAGTAGGAATGCTGAAGTTGCAGCAGCACCCCCTTAAAAAACAACATTATACTAAAATGTTTCTTTTTTTTATGTTTGCAGAATTTTTTTTCACAAAATGATTGAACTAAGCCTTTATTACTCCTGTGTGAGCAGAGAAAACACTCCTCAGCACCGCACAACCAAATGATCTCAGCAGTCTCTCTGTTTTGGCCCTCAGATGAACTGACTATTAGGTTATATTTGCTCTATAAATGAGCCACGACCTTTATCTCAGTTCATTCATTTATGATTCTACAGCCAAATATAGACAGCAGTGATGGAAAAAGTCCCCAATCGTCATACTTGAGTAAAAGTAAAGATACCTAAATAGAAAACGACTCAAGTAAAAGTGAAAATCACCCAGTAAAATACTACTTGAGTAAAAGTTTTAAAGTATTTGGTTTTAAATATACTTAGGTATCAAAAGTAAAAGTAAAAGTATAAATAATTTCAAATTCCTTATATTAAGCAAACCAGAGAGCATAATTGTCTTGTTTTTTAAAATTTACRGATAGCCAGGGGGCACGCTCCAACACTCAGACATAATTTACAAACGAAGCATGAGCTTAGTGAGTCTGCCAGATCAGAGGCAGTAGGGATGGACCAGGGAGGTTCTCTTGATAAGTGTATGAGTTAGACCATTTTCTTGTCCTGCTAAGCATTCAAAATGTAACGAATACTTTTGAGTGTCAGGAGTAAWAAGTACATACTTTTCTTTAGGAATGTAGTGAAGTAAAAGTTGTCAAAAATATAAATAGTAAAGTAATGTACAGATACCCTAAAAAAACTATTTAAGTAGTACTTTCAAGTATTTTTACTTAAGTACTTTACAACACTGATAGTCACAATACACAAACAACATCTAGCAGTTTTGAAATGTCAAATCTGTGACTCTCTGGATGAATTCAGTTTACAGACTCCTCCTGGATGTGGGGTCCATTTCTAACACACATAACATATGACATCAACCCTCCAGCACCAGAACCACATATAGAACATGTAAATAAATATAGCTCCGAAAATATAGTTTCCCTCCAAAAATACTCTAATTTCCTCTTGCCCCGCAGTACAAAGCTATTCCCCACCAAAAGCTTAATTAAAGTAACTCAAGTTACGTTCACCAGCAAATTTGAAAGGTTGTGTCTAAAGTTAGAGAGCAGTGGTGTCTAAGTTCAGGGGAAATAGGTAGACTATCTTTAACACAGTACCATATAATACTGTTACGCAACTCTCTGTACTATAGGACAATACTGTTACGTAACTCTCTGTACTATAGGACAATACTGTTACGTAACTCTCTGTACTAAGGAACAATACTAGTTACGTAACCATCCTGTACTATAGGACAATACTGTTACGTAACTCTCTGTACTTAGGACAATACTGTAACGTAACTCTCTGTATAAGGAACAATACTGTTTACGTAACCCTCTGTATATAGGGACAATCTGTTACGTAACGCTCTGTACTATAGGAACAACTGTTACGTAACTTCTGTAACTATAGGAGCAATAACTGGTTACGCAACTCTCTGTACTATAGGACAATACTGTTACGTAACTCTCTGTACTATAGGACAATACTGTTAACGTAACTCTCTGTAACTATAGGACAATACTGTAACGTAACTCTCTGTACTATCAGGACAATACTGTTACATAACTCTTCTGTAGTCTATAGGACAATACTGTTACGCAACTCTCTGTACTTCTTCACCACATTGTCTGTGTGGGTGGACCATTTCAGTTTGTCGTTGATGTGTACACCGAGGAACTTGAAGCTTTCCACCTTCTCCACTGCAGTCCTGTCAATGTGGATAGGGGGGTGCTCTGCTGTTTCCTGAAGTCCACGATCATCTCTTTTGTTTTGTTGATGTTGAGTGAGAGGTTATTTTACTGGCACCACACTCCCAGAGCTCTCACCTCCTCCTTGTAGGCTGTCTCGTCATTGTTGGTAATCAAGCCCAGCTCTGTTGTGTCGTCTGCAAACTTGATGATTGAGTTGGAGGTGAGTGTGGCCGAGCAGTCGTGGGTGAACAGGGAGTACAGGAGAGGGCTGAGAACGCACCCTAGTGGAGCCCCAGTGTTGAGGATCAGCAAAGTTATAGTCAATGAACAGCATTCTTACATAGCTATTCCTCTTGTCCAGATGGGATAGGGCAGTGTGCAGTGCGATGGCGATTGCATTGTCTGTGGCTCTATTGGGGCAGTAAGCAAATTGAAGTGGGTCTAGGGTGACAGGTAAGGTAGAGGTGATATGATTCTTGAGTTGTCTCTCAAAGCACTTCATGATGACAGAAGCGAGTGCTATGGGGCGATAGTAATTTAATTCAGTTACCTTCGCTTTCTTGGGTACAGGAACAATGGTGGCYATCTTCAAGCATGTGTGGACAGCAGACTGGGATAGGGAGAGATTGAATATATCTGTAAACACACCAGCCAGCTGGTCTGCGCATGCGGCTAGGGATGCCGTCTGGGCCAGCAGCCTTGCGAGGGTTAACATGCCTAAATGTCTTACTCACGTCRGCCACGGAGAAGGAGAGCCCACAGTCCTTGGTAGCGGGCCGCGTCAGTGGCATGCGTCGCGTCACATGACCTACTCTTCCTGGGGTCCAGCAAAATTAAGGCAGTTATATACAATTAAAAACATTACAACACATTTCACAACAGAGGGGCGGACAAGACAAATGGGATGAAAACAGAAGACGGACGACCGTGACGAAAATAAACTGTCAGGACAGACCCCAACGTGTACCAGTCACTCTCTGGC
>NW_019943695.1:45818-84879 GCF_002910315.2 Salvelinus sp. IW2-2015 | reverse complement strand
GTCCGTCCGTCTGTTTGTCTATCCATTTGTCTGTCCGTCCGTCTGTTTGTCTATCCATTTGTCTGTCCGTCCGTCTGTTTGACCGTCTGTCCGACTGTTGCCCTGGATGAAGTGATTATTTCTTTGTCCTCTCAAGGTTAAAGGTCAGAGGAGGTCAAAAGAGGTCAAAACGCCACCAGTCAGGTGTGCGCCCACAAACACACATACAGTACAGGAGTAATACAGTAATTGCACGCATAAACAAGTCTGAACCAAAGTTTACAGCTGAAGGGCTGAGCAAGTAAAGACTGCTGGGATGGCGGATCTGTCTGGACCTGACCACCTGACTCACTTCCCTTCTGGTATCAGCTGTCTCGGGGAGGGGGAAATTCCCATGTCTTTCTCATGTCTTTTTCCCCCCTTTCCCAAACAGTGGTTTTCCAAASTTTTCAGATACATCATACACTTCCGTAGACAGAACTGTCAGCAGTATAGGACGTCTCTGAAAGTCAGACATCGTATAACTCTCAGTGTGTGGGACCAATAGAAAAGCACAACAATGTTAACTAAGCCAAGGCCCTTCTTAAATATTTTTAGGAATAAAAAACAAAAACAAAAACAAAGCTAGAAAACGACATCTCTTAAAAAAGTTATGAAGGCGTCGTCCCAGATAGAAAAGAAAAACAAACATTAAACAACCAATAGTGTAATAATATCTGGAGCAATCAAAGCCCTCGGCTGTCTCTTCTGTCTCATCGTTTCTTCTGTCTCTCTTCTCTCTCTCTCTGTCTCTCTCTCTCTCTCTCTCTCGTCTCTCTCTCTCTCTCTCTCCTCTTCCTCTCTCCTCTCTCTCTCTCTCTCTTCTCCTCTCTCTTCTCTCTCTCTCTCTCCTTCTCTCTCTCTCTTCTTCTCTCTCTCCTCTCTTCTCTGCTGCGGCTGGTCTGTGGAGGCTCCGCTGGGTGACAGAGAAAGACACACCCATATAGGCACCATTTTTTATAACTGTACGTAATTAGGCTTTAACCGCCGCGAAAGGGTTGGCTGTCCATAAAGGAACCACAGGACCTGTTGCCCAGCCCTGGCCCAGGAACGGGAGCCAGAGCCTGGGTAGACAACAGACAGAGTCTAGCCTACTGCACATCCCTCGTTCTATGGCCTCAGTCAATTAGCCTGTCTGGTCTGCTTTTCAAGACTAAGAACCAAACACACTGGAAACACATAGCTAACTGGTCTCACTGTCTCAAATGAATCTGAATGGAAGTACTGAGGGTTGCCAGCATAGTATACTTCATCTCCAGATTAAACCCACACTAACTGCTTTCATTCAGATTAAACCCACTACCATGCTGTTCATCTCAGATTAAACCCACACTAACCATGCCTGTTCAGTTATCTCAGACTTAAACCACACTAAGCCATGCTGTTCATCTCAGATTAAACCCACACAACCCATACTGTTTGGTCCATCCCATCACTAGTCATACATATTGTGTGGTGGACACAGATACAATATCTAAGCACATTTTGTTCATATCCACCTAACATACTCATATAGGCTCCAGTATAGGCCTCCACTTCACTGATCTCAACACAGGGGCCCCACAAGGGTGAGTGCTCAGCCCCTCCTGTACTCCTGTTCACCCCATGACTAAAGTCTGCAGATAACACAACAGTTGGTAAGGCCGATTAGCAACAATGACGAGACAACCTACAGGAGGAGGTGAGGGCCCTGGCGGAGTGGTGCCAGGAAAATAACCTCTCCCTCAATGTCAAAAAACGAAGGAGCTGATCGTGGACCTACAGGAAACAGAAGAGGGAGCACGCCCCTTCCACATCAAAGCGGGACCGGCAGTGGACAAGGTGGAAGCATTCAAGTTCTCATCAGGGTACACATCACTGACAATTGCAACAAAGCCTCTTCAACCTCAGGTAGCTGAGAAGTTTTTGGGCTTGTCACCTAAAAACCCAAAAACGCTGTTACAGTATTCTACAATCGAAGTAGCAATCCTGTCGCGGTGGCATCACCGCCGTGGTAGCAACTGCAGCTGCCACAACCGCGGGCCTCCAGCAGGGTGGTGGCGGTCTGCACTCACCGCATCACTGCGGGCAAACTACCTGCCCTCTCAGGAACACCCTACCACTCGATGTCACAGGAAGGCCAAAAAGATCATCAAGGACAACAACCACCCGAGCCACTGCCTGTTCACCCCGCTATCATCCAGAATGCGAGGTCAGTACAGGTGCATCAAAGCGGGGACCGAGAGACTGAAAAACTCTTTCTATCTCAAGGCCATCAGACTGTTAAATAGCCATTACTAGCCGGCTACCACCCGGTTACTCAACCCTGCACCTTAGAGACTGCTGCCTGGTATACATAGACATGGAATCACTGGCCACTTTAATGATGGAACACTAGTCATTTTAATAATGTTTACATACTGCTTTACTCATCTGTGTATATATGTGTATATAATGTATTCTATTCTACTGTATATTAGTCAATGCCCCTCCGACATTGCTCGTCCTAATATGTATATTTTTCTCAATTCTTTTAGATTTGCATGTATTGTTGTGAATTGTTAGATACTACTGCACTGTTGGAGCTAGGAAGACAAGCATTTCGTCTACACCCGCAATAACATCTGCTAAATATATTTATGTGACCAATAAATTGTTATTTGATTTTATTTGAATGGTTCTTTCACACATGTTTTCATTTACCAACACCTGGTCAGAATCAATTACTAAAACTGAAAAATCCTGAATATAGTATTCAAAGTATAAACACTCCCAATGAACACACACTCTGTTCRTGTGAGAGAACCATGTCACATCCTGTATCCTGTGTTGTCATGGAAACATTCTGGTAAAGCCAACAGCACGTGGTGATCTGGCCAATTGAGAAACTGCCACAAACTGTGCTTATGGTTGCCAGACACTGGAGGCTCGCCACAGGAATTAACATTCAAAAAGTGGACTATAGCTCACTTCTTAGATCTGCATGTGGCCAACGTGTAAGATTTGTATTTGCCAAGGCAGCAGCTACTCTTCCTGGAGTTCAGCAAAATTAAGGCAGTTATATACAATTAAAAACATTACCACACGTTTCACAACAGATTTCACAACATATTAAGTGTGGGCCCTCAGGCCACTACTCTACTACCACATACCTATAACACAAAATCCATGTCTACGTGTGTGTATAGTGCTTATGTTACCATGTGTGTGTGTGTGTGTGTGTGTGTGTGTGTGTGTGTGTGTGTGTGTGTGTGTGTGTGTGTGTGTGTGTGTGTGTGTGTGTGTGTGTGTGTGTGTGTGTGTGTGTGTGTGTGTGTGTGTGTGTGTGTGTGTGTGTGTGTTTGTGTATGCGTGTGTCTGTGCCTTTGCCTGTGTGTGTGTCTCTTCAAAGTCCCCGCTGTTCCATAAGTTGTTTTTTAAATTAGATTTTAGTGCTAGCATGAGTTAGTTGATATGGAATAGAGTTCCATGTAGTCATGGCTCTATGTAGTACTGTGCGCCTCCTATAGTCTGTTCTGGATTTGGGGACTGTGAAGAGACCTCTGGTGGCATGTCTTGTGGGGTATGCATGGGTGTCTGAACTCTGTGCTAGTAGTTTAAAGAGACAGCTCGTGCATTCAACATGTCAATATTTCTCACAAATACAAGTAGTGATGAAGTCAACCTCTCCTCTACTTTGAGCCAGGAGAGATTGACATTATTAGTGTTAGCTCTCCGTGTACATTTAAGGAACAGCCGTGCTGCCTTGTTCTGGGCCAATTGTAAAGTCCCTCTTTGTGGCACCTGACCACACGACTGGACAGTAGTCCAGGTGCGACAAAACCAGTGCCCATCTCAGCTACTGTTGTATCAACATGTTTTGAACCATGACCGTTTACAATCCAGGGTTACTCCAATCAGTTTAGTCTCCTCAACTTGCTCAAATTCCACATTATTCATTGCAATATTTATTTAAGGTTTAGTGATTTGACCCAAATACAATGCTTTAAGTTTTTGAAATGTTTTGGACTAACTTTTGTTGAAACTGACTGCAGCTCTTTGTTAAGTGTTGCAGTGATTTCACTAGCTGTAGTAGCTGAAGTGTATAGTGTTGAGTCAACAGCATACATATAGACACACAGGCTTTACTCAGAGCTAGAGGCAGCTCATTAGTAAAGATTTTAAAAAGTAAGGGGCCTAGACAGCTTCTCTGGGGAATGCCTGAYTCTACCKGGATTATGTTGGAGAGGCTTCCATTAAAGAACACCCTCTGTGTTCTGTTTGACAGGTAACTCTTTATCTACAATATAGCAGGGGGTGTAAAGCCATAAGACATACATTTTTTATTATCAAGTTCTCTCAGCCAATCATTAGTCATTTGTGTMAGTGCCGTACATGTTGAATGTTCTTCTCTATAAGCGTGTTGAAAATCTGTTGTTCATTTGTTTACTGTGAAATACATTGTATCTGGTCAAACACAATTTTTTCAAAAAGTTTACTAAGTGTCGGAAACAGGCTGATTGGTCAGTTGTTTGAGCCAGTAAAGGGTGCTTTGCTATTCTTGGATAGCGGAATTACTTTTGCTTCCCTCCAGGCCYGAGGGCACACACTTTCCTGCATGCTTAGATTAAGATTGCTTAGATGGCTAATAGGAGTGGTAATATCGTCCATGATCATCCTCAGTCATTTTCCATCCAAGTTGTCAGACCCAAGTGGCTTGTCATTGTTGATAGACAACAATAATGTTTTCACCCCTTCCACACTCATTTTACRGAATTCTAAATTTCAATGCTTGTCTTTAATAATTTGGTCAGTTATGCATAGATGTGTAGGTTCAGAATTTGTTGTTGGCACGTCATGCCTAAGTTTGCTAATCTTGCCAATTWAAAAAATCATTAAAGTAATTGGCAATATCAGTTGGTTTTCTGATGAATGAGCCATCTGATTCAATGAATGATTGAGCGGAGTTTGCCTTTTTGCCCAAAATTTCATTTAAGTTGCTCCAAATCTTTTTACTATCATTCTTTATATCATTTATCTTTGATTCATAGTACAGTTTCTTCTTCTTTTTGTTAAGTTTAGTCACATAATTTCTCAATTTGCAGTACGTTTGCCAATCGGTTGTGCAGCCAGACTTATTTACCATTCCATTTGCCTCATCCCTGTCAACCATACAATGTTTCAATTCCTCATTAATCCACAGGGATTTAACCGTTTATACAGTCATTTTCTTAGTGGGTGCATGCTTATTAGTAACTGGAATAAGCAATTTCATAAATGTGTCAAGTGCAGCGTCTGCTTGCTCCTCATTACAGACCAGCAAATATTCTTCAACACAGTAATCACTACAAAACCTTTTGTATGACCTCTTATACACTATATTAGGCCCAGCCTTTGGAACTTTGGTTTTCCTAGATATGGCTACTATATTATGACCACTACATCCGATGGATTTGGATCCTGCTTTAGAGCAGATTTCAGCTGCATTAATAAAGATGTGATCAATAGATGTGAAGGATTTCATTCCTGTGCTGTTTGTAAATACCCTGGTAGGTTGACTGGTGAAATTCCAGTCAATATTTAGGTATACAGAAAATATACCTCTGTTGATTTCACATACATGATCAAGCATTTCACACATAATTATCCAGATACTGACTGTTAGCACTTGGTGGTCTATAGCAGCTTCCCACAAGAATGGGCTTTAGGTGAGGCAGATGTGACATGAGATCCTCTCTAAGCTTTACATGAAAAAGACTCTGAACATAAAACGGCAACACCTCCGCCATTGGCATTCCTGTCTCYTCTGAASATGTTGAAGATAGTACAGTATACCTATAGAAACAATAGAGTCATCGTGGTTTTACTTTCGCTGCTACAGCATTCCTTTTTACTCTTCATTTTCCTTCAACCTAAATGGGAAACTACTGAGAATGGCAGCAGACTGTATTGCCACCCCTATTTGCCATGTCTTTAACCAAAGCCTAAAGGAGTGTGTGTGTGTCCACAGGCGTGGAAGGAAGCTAAAGTAATTCCACAACCTAAAAATAGTAAAGCACCCTTTGCTGGCCCTAACAGCCACCCAATCAGTTTGCTGCCTGTTCTTAGTAAACTGGTGGTGAACATTTTTCAAAGAACACGTTAACTGCTGACTTTCGGCATGCATATAGAGAAGGACACTCAACGTGTACTGCACTGACTCAGATGACTGATGATTGGCTAAAATACATGGATAATAAGATGGTAGTTGGAGCTGTATTAGAATTCTGAGCAGCCTTTGATGTTATTGATCATAATTTGTTATTGTTATGGCTTTACATCACCTGCCATCACATGGTTGAAGAGTKACTTATCCAATATAACCCAGAGAGTATTCTTCAATGGAAGATTCTCTAACATCAGAWATGTACATTGTGGTATCCCTCAGTTGCCTTGGGCCRTTACTCTTCTCTATATTTACAAATGATTTGCCGCTTGTCTTGCAAGAAGCTAAAATGACTAAGTATGCTGATGATTGCATAGTCTACACATCAGCACTTACAGCCAGTCATCTCACTGAGACTCTTAGCAAGGAGTTACAGTCAGTGTCAGAATGGATATTAACAATAAACTGGTCTTAAATACATATAAAACCAAAAGTATTGTATTTGCTTCAAAGCGTTCTCTTAGRCCTMAACCTCAGSTGGAGTTGTGCATTAAGGGTGTGACCATTGAGAAAGTTGAAGAATCGTAGTAACGTTGGATGGTCAGTTATCATGGATTAAAGACAAATTTGTTGTGAAGATGTGGAGAGGTCTGTTCTAAGAAGATGTAGTAGTTGTTCGGGCACTGGTCTTGTCCCATCTCGATTACTGGTCAGATGCAGCAAACAAATGCCTAGCAAAGCTGCAGCTGGCTCACAACAAAGCAGCATGCCTTGCCCTTAACTGCACACACAGAACTAACATCAACAACATGCATGATAGTATTTCATGGTTGAGGGTTGAGGAGAAATGGACTCCTTCTCGTCTCATATTTTTAAGAAACATTCGTGTGTTGGAAATACCTAACCMCTTGTATAATCTATTTGCATACACTTCAAACAGACATACATACCCCACCAGACACWCCACTATGGGTTTCTTCACAGCACCCAAACCAAAAAACAGATTTAATGCGTCGCTCAGTTATGTATAGAGCCATGTCATCGTGGAATACTCTGCCACCAGAGGTTACTCAGGCAAAAAAGCAAGTTTAGCTCTTTCTATAGATCTAATTKAACTGTACTGTATACGAATATGTATAACAGTATAAGTGAATTTGTCGTAATACATTTGGTCCCTTAAAATGGGGAGACTATGTACAAAATTAAAGCTGACAGTCTACAACCTCATAGTCATTGTGTCCTTTCAAATCCAGAGTGCTGAAGTACAGMGACAAAACAACAGCACATGTGTCACTGTCCCAATACTGTTGGAGCTGGACATTATCTCTGTATATATCTCGCTGTATTTCTGTCACTGTCCCAATACTGTTGGAGCTATACATGATCTCTTGTATATATCTCGCTGTATTTCTGTCACTGTCCCAATACTGTTGGAGCTGTACATTATCTCTGTATATATCTCGCTGTATTTCTGTCACTGTCCCAATACTGTGAGCTTATACATTATCTCTGTATATATCTCGCTGTATTCTGTCACTGTCCCAATACTGTTGGAGCTGTACATTATCTCTGTATATATCTCGCTGTATTTCTGTCACTGTCCCAATACTGTTGAGCTTACATTATCTCTGTATATATCTCGCTGTATTTCTGTCACTGTCCAATACTGTTGGAGCGACATTATCTCTGTATATATCTGCGGTATTTCTGTCACTGTTCCCAATAATGTTGAGCTGTACATTATCTCTGTATATATCTCGCTTATTGTGTCACTGTCCCAATACTGTTGGAGCTCAACTAAATGTACATAAAGTTTCAATATTTCGATGGAAAACCTTCCCCCCTCCCATCTTCATATACCGTATGCATTTCAGGCTCCTTTATAAAGTAGATGAAAAATAAACCTTTTGTCACACAAAAAACATCATCCCCCCCCATCAATTACAAACCATTTCACGTGTCGGCCAAGGTCGAGCAAAACAGCAGACAGATACACCTCGTTGCTGTACTAGACCCACGCAAATGTCCATGGATTTATTAAATATAAAACAGACCTTTGAAATAGTGCTGTTTTTGGTGCTGTTTTCAAGGACTGTATTGGCAAAGTTTCTCAATGAACAGGTCACATAACAGCCTGTTATACTGTCCATGTGTATTACCAAACCACACACAGAGAGACCTTGGATTGCACACACTGGTTTCGCAGCAAGAGCTCTGTTTTTCTTCAAAACGACATAGTCTGTCAACATTAAACCCCTGTCTGGTTTGATGCAGGCTTTACGCTCATTCAGACACAATCATATGGTTATTTCTGTTTATGTGTGGCCCCTCAGACAATCCACAGGCCTTCATTTGAAAACACCTGCCACTGATTTCACATGGCGTCAAATGAACACGGCTCTGTGGATGTTAGCTAAGAAAGGCCAACGTTTTATTTATTTAGCTGTTTCTCTCCGTTTTTCTGCTCTCTCTCTCTCTTGCTCTTCTCTCTGCTCTTTCTCTCTTCTCTCTCTCTCTCTCTCTCTCTCTGTCTCTCTCTGTCTCTCTCTCTGCTCTCTCTCTCTCTCTCTCTCTCTCTCTCTCTCTCTCTCTCCTCTCCTTCTCTCTCTCTTTCTTCTCTCTCTCTCTCTCTCTCTCTCTCTCTCTCTCTCTCTCTCTCTCTCTCTCTCTCTCTTTCTCTCTCTCACTCTCACTCTCTCTGCTCTCTCTCAATTCAATTCAATTTCAATTTAAGGGCTTTATTGCATGAAAACATATGGAAACATATGTCTACATTGCCAAACGCAAGTGAAATAGAAAATAAACAAAAGTGAAATAAACAATAAAAAATGTACAGTAAACATTACATCAGTGACCTAGTAGTATTCTGTCACAGGCCATACTGTATGTTGTCATATGAAGTGGTGGAATAGATATAACAACTACGGTCATCAGGGTTGTGGGTTTGATTCCCGCATGGGACAGATATAGAGAAGATGATATCATGGTGCTCGTCCTACAACAAGCCCTTTATTGATGGATGAGCACCATGTGGGCCAAATCTTAGCAGAGCCAGAGAGACATTGAGCATGCTACTTTCAGAAGTACTGGCTAAAAAGTATACAAAAGTACTTGAGAATCTCTTTAAAGATAAGCCTCACAAAAGTATCTGTGACCAGTCTCTGTTACGGAGAGCATAGAGAGAGAGAGAGAACACCAAATAATGCATGCAGAGCAGAATTAGACCGACACCCGCTAATTATCAAAATCCAGAAAAGAGCCATTAAATTCTACAGCCAACCAGGAAGCGATTCCCAAACCACCATAACAAAGTCATCACCTACAGAGAGATTAACCTGGAGAAGAGTCCCCTAAGCAAGCTGGTCCTGGGGCTCTGTTCACAAACACAAACAGACCCCACAGCGCCCCAAGACAGCAACACAATTAGACCCAAACAAATCATGTGAAAACAAAAAGATAATTACTTGACACATTGGAATAAATCTACAAAAAAACAGAGCAAACTAGAATGCTATTTGGCCCTAAACAGAGAGTACACAGTGGCAAAATACCTGACCACTGTGACTGACCCAACATTAAGGAAAGCTTTGACTATGTACAGACTCTCTATTGAGAGAGGGCGCTGTAGGCAGACCTGGCTCTCAAAAGAAGACAGGCTATGTGCACACTGCCCACAAAATGAGGTGGAAACTGAGCTGCCAAACCTCCTGCCAAATGTATGACCATATTAGAGACACATATTTCCCWCAGATTACMCAGATCCACAAAAWAAAWWWAAACAAATCCAATTTTGTTAAATTCCCATATCTACTGGGTGAAATACCACAGTGTACCATCACAGCAGCAAGATGTGTGACCTGTTGCCACAAGAAAAGGGCAACCAGTGAAGAACAAACACCGCTGTAAATACAACCCATGTCTATGTTTATTTATTTTCCCTTTTGTACTTTAACTATTTGCACATCGTTACAACACAGTATATTGACATAATATGATATTTGAAATGTCTCTATTCCATTGGAACTTTTGTAAGTGTCATGTTTACTGTTAATTTTTAATTGTTTATTTCACATTGGTTTATTATCTATTTCACTTGCTTTGGCAATGTAGACATATGTTTCCCATGCCAATAAAGACTTTTGAATTGTATTGATTTGAGAGAGAGAGAGAGCGAGAGAGAGAGAGAGAGAGAGAGAGAGAGACAGAGAGAGACAGAGAGACAGAGAGACAGAGAGAGAGAGAACACAAAAGCCTTACCAAATTGTACAATATTGTCTCTTGTATTTTTACATTTTATATTCAACCACAGCTGTGGGCCAAAACAATCTCATGTAGCTTTAATCCACATTGGAGTTGGAGCCCACTGTTCAGCATTTACCCTGCATGCATAGGGCCTGATGTGATTCAGAATAACTCCGTCTGGTGCCCTGAACTAGCCTAGCCTGGGTACTAGTCTGCTTGTGCTGACATTTAACTTCTTGTACTCTGTGTCATATGCAGTTTGGCATGACATGGAGTGGCAAAGAGTGGAATGATAGCACAAACAGATCTGGGACCAGGCTATGGCCAAGCTTTCTTCCTTCTCAAATGTTTACAACTCACCACTTTTGTTTAACAACAAGTCATCAGTCTTTGGGCATAATTATGACATGGCCTGTTTGGTTTTAGACCGGCTTGTTAAATGTAAGCAAACTGTTTATGTCTTGTACATTGTTTATAGAAGGTGGGAGTGGTGGTTAGATACACCAAACTCAACTTCTGTCTCTCTCTCTGCTCTTTCTTCTCTCTCTCTCTCTCTCTTCTCCTCTCTCTCTCTCTCTCTCTCTCTCTCTCTCTCTCTCTCTCTCTCTCTCTCTCTCTCCTCTCTCCTCTCTCTCTCTCTCTCTCTCTCTCTTCTCTAATCTCTCTTTTAAAAGACGAAAAGAATGATGCAGTTGCTTTGTCGTGGCTCTCCACTTCAGAAGCCTTCAGCTGAACTGTACTTTGTTGCCATTGGATTGTTGATCTAGTGGTCTGCACAGCAGTTCATCTACTTTGTGATGTGGAGAGTGTGTACTTTACCCAGGCTGTGTTGTGGAGCTTTTCTGGGAAAAGTTTTTGTTTTTTATACTAGATTAGGGTTGGTGTCCTGCCATCATTTTTCTCCTCACTGACAAAACATTTCTTGTTTTTCTTTTATGCTTCCTCTTTCGGGATTWAAATGTTTTTTTTTTATTGTTCCTATTATTTCTACCGTGACAATTATCCAAAATGATTTTTTTTAGAAACAGTAAAAAAACAAAAAAAACAGTGGTTTCATATTTGTATTGTTACAAAAAAAAATGATACATCTGGTAACTTTAGTAYAGTTGAGTGAAAATAATGAGGATTCAAGGTCAATTCAAACTCCCACACGCCAAGCAACAGTTGGCTGACTGGCCTCGGAMACAGCCATCCTTCTGTACTACTCAAAACTAAAAACAACTCTGAATTGATTTACATTGTTTAGAACCCACCTGAACAGTTCTGTGTGTTTTTCTCCTCTTACAACGGGTATGTGGACACCCATTCAAATGAGTGGATTCCAGCTATTTCAGCCACACCCGTTGCTGACATGTTATAAAATTGAGCACACAGCCATGCAATCACTACAGACAAACATTGGTAGTAGGCCACCCAACCTCACAGAACAGGATCTCCGAGGGCTGAAAYGCGTAGCGAGTAAAAATCGTCTGTCCTCAGTTGCAACACTCACTACCGAGTTCCAACCTGCCGCTGGAAGCAACGTCAGCACAATAACTGTTCGTCGGGAGCTTCATGAAATGGGTTTCCATGGCTGAGCAGCTACACACAAGCCTAAGATCACCATGCACAATGCCAAGCGTCGGCTTGAGTGGTGTAAAACTCGCCGCCATTGGAAACGCGTTCTCTGGAGGGATGAATCATGCTTTACTATCTGGCAGTCCGACGGACAAATCTGGGTTTGGCAGATGCTAGGAGAACGCTACCTGTCCCAATGCATAGTGCCAACTGTAACGTTTGGTGGAGGTGGAATAATGGTCTGGGGCTGTTTTTCATTAGTCGGAATTAGGCCCCTTAGTTCCAGTGAAGGGAAATCTTAACGCTACAGCAGTTTGGGGAAGGTCCTTTCCTGTTACAGCAGGACAATGCTCCCATGCACAAAGCGAGGTCCATACAGGTTTGTCAAGGTTTGTTRAGATTGATGTGGAAGAACTTGACTGGCCTGCACAGAGCCCTGACCTCAACCCCATCAAACACCTTGRGGATGAATTGGAACGCTGATTGCGAGCCAGGCCTAATCGGGCAACAACCGTGCCCGACCTCACTAATGCTCTTGTGGCTGAATGGAAGCGAGTCCCCGCAGCAATGTTCCAACATCTAGTGGAAAGCATTCTCAGAAGAGTGGAGTCTGTTATAGCAGCAAAGGGGGGGACCAACTTCGTATTAATTCCCATGATTTTGGAATGAGATGTTTGACGAGCAGGTGTCCACATACTTTTGGCCATGTAGTGTAACAGTATGTCAGGTACACACACATACAGAAAAAAAACATACCTGCTGAAGGTGAGTCATGTGTATTGTATAAGACCGTGCTGCAGGCAGGCGGAAACACTTCCCCTAACAGAGGAGTGGAGCCAGACTGATTTGACTCATCAGTCCCAAGGACAACAGCCAGTCAGAAGTAGTTATTTCTGGTCCATTAGACCAGTCGTCATCAAAATAGTCTATTTTTCTGATACTTGATCTCTCTGTCAGTCTCCAGATCTCTCTGTCAGTCTCCAGATCTTCTCTGTCAGTCTCCAGATCTCTCTGTCAGTCTCCCAGATCTCTCAAGATCTCCACAGCCCTTAGCGTGGTATATTTCGGCCATATATCACAAACCCACGAGGTGCCTTATTGCTATTATAAACTGGTTACCAACATAATTAGAGCAGTAAAAAATAAATGATTTGTCGTACCCATAGTATACAGTTGATAAACCATGGCTGTCAGAAAATCAGCATTCAGGGCTCGAACCACCCAGTTTATAAATGCAGACAATGACTCCTGTTGTGGTTTTACAGTAAGAGATTTTCAAGAGATGTTTCTATGGTTTTTAATTTCCTTTGTTTTATGGTACTTGTTACCTTTTCCTGACCTCCATTTTACACAGACATTCTTTACTCAACCGGCTCTTCTTAACTGCACCTTTATGGCATCAGGCCTACAGTGAGCATTGGCCAATGTATGTTCCTGGACTGGAGCAGTATATTTTTAGGCTGTTGCTGTATGTGTATACCAGGTGCATCAAAGCTACTGTATACTTTAGACTGAAGTGAATTGTGTATGGGATCGAGTAAATATATTTTGCACCTTGGACAGCTATCAAGATAAGACACAAGATATGCTCATGCAATATCCTAACGAACACGGCAACATTTCTTTGGTGTTGTTCGTCATATCCCTTTACCAATAATTCTGAGAAAACCAACCAGCCTTTCGCCAACCACTGGCAGAAAGTAGATCAATGCTTCCCATCAGTCCCTTGCCTCACGTCCTGCCTACGGAACTAGAATGAATGTGATTCAATGTCTATAGTTGTATCATCACCTGGATCATTCCCAGCTGTAGACCGCTTCTCGACACATCTGGTCTAGTGTATATGGGGACAGGGGACAGGGGACAGGGGGGGGGGGGTCTATGAGCAGCTGTGTGCTCATAGAAAAAAAAAGCCCCTCATGCAGGTTTGAGTCATTCTTCCTGCTTCACAGAAATGCTGCTATATACAGAAGTAATTAACCACATAACCACATCATAATAATAGGTCACGTTGTATCTGGTCTTTCGGGGGTCATTGTCTCCATTTTGATTGTAAGGCAGAAGAGCAAACCAATACTCTACTCTGTATGTTGTAAAGGTGTTGCACTGAGGCCTATGTAAGATTATTGGACGCTTGGACTGGAAATAAAACCAGTCTTGAATGATGAAAGATCTCCTCCGTTGGGAAACACACACTACTGATGACCCAATATGGGGCTCACGCGTTTGATCACAATGATTCAGGTGATGATCATCACTGTTATGGTGACATTAATGTAGCTTGTTACCTAAAACAAATTGTCCACAGACGGTATYGCAACGCCATTATKACATGGACATGTTCAGTAAAAAGTTCAGTTGTGAAATTAATCACAACGTATGTTGTTAAGAAGCATTTTATTTGTGTAATAATGTGCATAGCATTATTAGATCCTTATATATACAAATAAATATGTAAATATATATAAAAACATGACTTTCTGTATCAATTTATTTTGTTTGTAACATTTTTATTTAGTTCAATGTCAGCCATATCATTCTGAACCATACCTCATCTACTACATGTATTCAGTCATTGATCTGTGGGGACAGACAGAGAATGTTATTTTTATACCTTTATTTAAACTAGGCAAGTCAGTTACGAACAAATTCTTATTTTCAATGATGGCCTAGGAATAGTGGGTTAACTGCCTTGTTCAGGAGTAGAATGACAGATTTTGTACCTTGTCAGCTCGGGGATTCGAACTTGCAACCTTTCGGTTACTAGTCCAATGCTGTAACCACTAGGCCTGTATATCTTAGACAGTTGTCAGTACAGTAGTTATAGCTTGACCCAGTCAGTCACAGTTTTCTAAGTCTGAAAATAGAAAAGTGGAAGCAATCTCCATTTAGAGAATTTTTTTTTTTTTTTTTTCAGCTACAATGTATTATTTTAGATAACAGAAGTTTGTGTATTATTTTACATTTTACATTTATCTTCCACATGTGTTACAGTTACACAACCTCTGGTTAAACCTCACAGATGAATATGACCATTGAATAAACATGCCGTAACCATAACTATGCATATATTTATGTGACTCAAAAACTAGTCAGCAGGTGCTTTTCCTAGAACCTCGTACAGGAAATGAAAACAATGGATTTCTGGGACACTACAGCATACCCTGTTCAAATCAAATCAAATCATACGTGCGCCGAATACAACTAAGGTGTAGACCTTACAGGGAAATGCTTACTTACAGGCTCTAACCAATAGTGCAAAAAAGGTATTAGGTGAACAATAGGTAAGTAAAGAAATAAAACAGTAAAAAGACAGGCTATATACAGTAGCGAGGCTATAAAAGTAGCGAGGCTACATACAGACACYGGTTAGTCAGGCTGATTGAGRTAGTATGTASATGTAGATATGGTTAAAGTGACTATGCATATATGATGAACAGAGAGTAGCAGCAGCGTAAAAAGAGGGGTTGGCGGGTGGTGGGTGGCGGTACACAATGCAGGTAGCCCGGTTAGCCAATGTGCGGGAGCACTGGTTGGTCGGCCCAATTGAGGTAGTATGTACATGAATGTATAGTTAAAGTGACTATGCATTTATGATAAACAGAGAGTAGCAGCAGTGTAAAAAGAGGGGTTGGGGGGGGCACACAATGCAAATAGTCCGGGGAGCCATTTGATTACCTATTTAGGAGTCTTATGGCTTGGGGGTAAAAACTGTTGAGAAGCCTTTTGGTCCTAGACTTGGCACTCCGGTACCGCTTGCCATGCGGTAGTAGAGAGAACAGTCTATGACTGGGGTGGCTGGGGTCTTTGACAATTTTTAGGGCCTTCCTCTGACACCACCTGGTRTAGAGGTCCTGGATGGCAGGAATCTTGGCCCCAGTGATGTACTGGGCYRTWCGCACTACCCTCTGTAGTGCCTTAAGGTCAGAGGCCAAGCAGTTGCCGTACCAGGCGGTGATGCAAGCAGTCAGGATGCTCTCGATGTTGCAGCTGTAGAACCTTTTGAGTTTCCTGAGGGGGAATAGGCTTTGTCGTGCCCTCTTCACGACTGTCTTGGTGTGTCAGGACCATTCTAGTTTTTTGTTGATGTGGACACCAAGGAACTTGAAGCTCTCAACCTGCTCCACTACAGCCCCGTCGATGAGAATGGGGGGCGTGTTCGGTCCTCCTTTTCCTGTAGTCCACAATCATCTTCTTAGTCTTGGTTACGTTGTGGGATAGGTTGTTATGCTGGCATTTCCTGTTACTACAGGAAATAGGTTCCCATAAGAAATAGTTATTTTAGATTACATTTATGTCATAGTGTCACTCTTTTGCCAAAATTCCATACATTGCTTTGACTAGAATAAAAGCCAAAACATAATTATTCAACTGTGTATGTTCCCAACTGTGTATGTTATCCTCGTCAGTGGAGGCTGGTGACGGGAGGACAGCTCATAATAATGTCTGGAACGGAGCGAATGGAACGGCATCGAACTCATGGAAAACGGTGTTTGATGTATTTGATACCATTCCACTTATTTCCGCTCCAATCATTACCACGAGCCCTGTCCTCCCTAATTAAGGTTCCACCAACCTCCTGTGATCCTTGTACATGTCAAAACAGAACAAAAAAAGTTAGATATTGGGATACATTTGTAGATTACTACATTTTGGAAACCCCCTGAACAATAACATAATGCTCACTCCCAGTGGGAGGGGTAATGACTGGGAGAGAGAGAGAGAGAGAGAGAGAGAGAGAGAGAGAGAGAGAGAGAGAGAGAGAGAGAGAGAGAGAGAGAGAGAGAGAGAGAGAAAGGGGGAGGGGGGAGAGAGAAAGGGGGTGGAGGTTAAGAGGGTAACTAAGACTAAGAGCATAAATACTGAACCCAAAGCACAAAGCACCAAAGGAGAACATCCTATCCACTGAACTTCAAGGAACAGTGATCCACTGCAAGCTTTGTTACTGTCACTGAGAGTCCCTTCATTGGCTGTCTGGCACATCATAGTATCTTCTCTATTACTTTGGGCGACTTTCATCTCACCTTGGTCTCACCATGAGATCTCACCATAGAGTTCTGGTTTTCCTAGTGTTGGCATTGTGCACTGTAGGTGGATGGTGCGTTCCCCTGAAGAAAAGCGTGTCTGTCACCTTCCCTGGAGATGTCCTTAAGAACATGACGGATTTGGAGCTGGCAGAAGTGAGTAGCGGATACATAGAGATGCATTAAATGTTCTAGCTTTTGTTTTTAAATCTATAAACAGATTTAATTTGTCCTGAAAACAAAACATACAGCCCGGGCTGTGTGTGGAGGATTGCTAAAATACGTTTGGTCGAATTGTCCATCGTGTCTCAATGTCATGACTTATAATATAAACCTAAAGTCAATCAATCTAAATGGAGTCATTTCTAATTATATGCAATAATCTCAACATTTGCAATCTCATTATTTGCAATTATCAAAATTATCTATTAAATCTCGTTGCATTCATTATTTCCTACCTCCAGAGCTACCTGAAGAGGTTTGGCTACATGAACGTTCAGCACCGCAGTGGTTTCCAGTCCTTGGTGTCCAACTCCAAGGCTCTGACGAGAATGCAGAGGCAGATGGGGTTGGAGGAGACAGGGACGCTGGACAAGTCTACGGTAGCAGCCATGAAGGCACCTCGCTGTGGGGTACCCGACGTACGCTCCTACCAGACCTTTGACGGGGACCTAAAATGGGATCATCATGATGTTACATACAGGTACTGTGAAGGGGATTATGTGGGACTGGTTTAGGGTTCTAGCATTAGGGTTGGGGTAATCTCACCCACCCAGTGTGGACGAGGTTAGGGTTACAGGTATAGTGTGCGGAGAAGTTAAAGCCAGGTGTGCACAGTGTAACAATGGCCTGGAAATACTATATGATTTATAGTAAACAGAGCAAGTAGCTAAACATGTGGCCGTTAAAGCCTCAGTTGCCTTCATAGCGATTTGCTTTTCTCTCTAGGATCCTGAACTACTCTCCAGACATGGGAGCCTCTCTGATAGACGATGCCTTCGCCAGAGCCTTCAAGGTGTGGAGTGAGGTCACCCCTCTCACCTTCACGCGACTGTTCGACGGCACCGCCRACATCATGGTGTCCTTTGGAAAAGCAGGTAAAGAAGAGCTGCGGTAACTCTACGTTTCACTTTCACTTTTTAAAACATATCTCTAATTTGAAGAATACACATCCAAATTAAATCTTTATTGAAGAAACATGAAAGGAACTAACTGAACTGACCATATTGAAATACATTTGACCCCAACCCTGCATGAAATTAATGGCATTAATTCATTGCCTTGTTATTTTCCAGATCATGGAGACGGCTACCCCTTCGATGGTAAGGACGGCCTTCTGGCCCACGCCTTCCCCCCTGGTGAGGGCATACAGGGAGACGCCCACTTCGACGATGATGAAAACTGGACCCTCGGCAAAGGAGCAGGTAAGCATTGAGGTGTATAGTCAATCCTGGCTGTTTCAGTCAGTCAGTATTTCATGGAGCTAGGTCTCCCCGTAGTGTCCAGTATTTCATGGAGCTAGGTCTCCCCGTAGTGTCCAGTATTTCATGGAGCTAGGTCTCCCCGTAGTGTCCAGCGTTTCATGGATATTGGTCTACCCGTAATGTCCAGTATTTAATGTAGCTAGGTCTCGCCCTAGTGTCCAGTATTTCATGATGCTAGGTCACCCTGTAGTGTTCATTTTAAGCATCTTATTGACTGAGATTGAACTGAACTATGTGCCTCTGCCAACATCTCCACATCATCTGTAGGATTGAAATCTTGAGCTGCAGTGAACCATCTTATTATATGTATTTAATCATGTTTGACATAGCTATTGTTATCCCAATAAATACATCACTTTTTTTGTTCTAGCTGTGAAGACTAGCTTTGGCAACGCAGAGGGTGCTCTGTGCCACTTCCCTTTCTCCTTCGAGGGCAAGGAGTACTCCACCTGCACCACAGAGGGGCGCTCTGACAACCTGCCCTGGTGTGCCACCACAGCCGACTACGGCAGAGACAAGAAATTCGGCTTCTGTCCAAGTGAACGTAAGATTGATAGTTAATACTTGAGAGGAATGATTGGTCAGAAAGTCTTTTAGACAGAGATTGCTTTGACATGCCTCTAATTATATGCCCCCTGTCTCTCTACCTCTTTCTCTCCCTCCCTCTTTCTCTCTCTCGCTCCCTCTCTCCGTTTTCTCACACACAGTTCTGTACACATTCGACGGAAACAGCAACGGCAAAGAATGTGTGTTCCCCTTCGTGTTCCTGGGGGAGACATATGAAGGTTGCACCACGGAGGGTCGCAGTGATGGATACCGCTGGTGTTCCACCACAGACAACTTTGACAAGGATAAGAAATATGGCTTCTGTCCCAACAGAGGTGAGGGAGTATCACTGTCACCACTACCAGACCTGGGTTCAAAAAGTATTATTTTTCTTTCAAATACTTTGAATGTTTGATTGATCTTGTCTGGAGAGTCAGATGGGCGGGGTTTGCATTTTTGGGACTATTCCAATGGTTCCATTGCTCCAGGAAACCTCAATCAAGCACAGCCAGAGAACACAAATAGTATTTGAACCCAGGTCTGATTACTGTCACACATACATGAATCACTAGCCTGCCTTCAGTGACACATGTTCCCTAATAGTGTTGTGTCTGTGTTATGACAGATACGGCTGTGATTGGTGGAAACTCTGAGGGAGAGCCGTGCCAGTTCCCCTTTGTCTTCCTGGGGAAGAAGTATGACGCATGCACCAGCGAGGGACGGGGAGACGGCAGGCTGTGGTGCGCTACCACCGGCGACTTTGACGCAGACACGAAATGGGGCTTCTGCCCAGATAGGGGTGAGTGACATAGACAATGTCAGTGCACCTACCATGCTGACTCAAACTGCTGGCTCGGATCATTTACTTTCAAATTGCCCTTTCCAGCACGGTTCTTGGTATATGCATAACCAGGCTAGCGCAGTATAGCTCATCTTGGTTCAATAGTGTGGAAAATGTATATTACTGTAGGTGCACTAGCCTGGTCACAGATCTGTTGTCTCCTTCTATAGCCTGGTCCCAGATCTGTTGTCTCCTTCTATAGCCTGGTCCCAGATCTGTTGTCTACTTCTATAGCCTGGTCACAGATCTGTTGTCTACTTCTATAGCCTGGTCCCAGATCTGTTGTCTCCTTCTATAGCCTGGTCACAGATCTGTTGTCTACTTCTATAGCCTGGTCCCAGATCTGTTGTCTCCTGCTATAGCCTGGTCCCAGATCTGTTGTCTCCTTCTATAGCCTAATCCCAGATCTGTTGTCTCCTTCTTATAGCCTGGTCCCAGATCTGTTTGTGCTCGAGCCAACTCCATTACTGTAATTTTACAGCCAAACATGACATGGATTGACGGGTAGTTGGCGTGATAGCAGACTTGCACTCAGGCCATAGGTGCACACTACAACTGACTTAATGATGTGTTTCTACTCACCCTCTCCTCTCTCAGGCTACAGTCTGTTCCTGGTTGCGGCCCACGAGTTTGGTCATGCCCTGGGTCTGGACCACTCCAACATCAGAGACGCCCTCATGTATCCCATGTACAGCTACGTTGAAGACTTCTCCCTGCATGAAGATGATGTTGAGGGCATTCAGTATCTCTATGGTATGATATTATCACAATATGACATGATTACACAATATCCCTAGTCTGGTCCTAGATCTGTTTGTGCTTTCTTGACTGACAACGACCATAGGGGTTGGCAAAACAAACAGACCTTGCACCAGGCTGCAATATCATGTGAATAGCACAGAATTCACAACATACATACATACAACAACGCAGTATTTCCCTCTATCACCACAGAGACCAGTTGGTAATGGAACAACAATGACAATAGTTAAGTGTTGTTCATTTCATTCATTGCATTCCTTCCCACTATCTTCCCACCCAGGATCCAAGACAGGCCCTGACCCCACACCCCCTGGGCCCACCATCCCTACACCTGGTCCCAGCGATGAGCCTGAGCCCAACACCCCGACTACCACCACTACCAGCCCCACCACTACACACCCTGTGGACCCATCCCAGGACCCCTGTCAGATCAACAAGTTCGACACCATCACAGAGATCGATGGAGACCTGCACTTCTTCAAGGATGGGTGAGCAACCTTTTTAAAAAGAAGGTTGCTTTGCTGTCCGATAGTAGAACCTTTTTGAGGGCTTTGATGTTAAATGGGTGTTGTGCCCCTTTAAGAGAGCACAAGAGTTGTGAGATAAGGGAGAGATAACCGAAGAGAGATAGAGGATAGAGTTATGAGTTAAGGGAGAGATAACCAGAGAGAGATACAGGATAGAGTTATGGGCTACGGGAGAGATAACCGGAGAGAGATACAGGATGGAGTTATGAGCTAAGGGAGAGATAACTAGGGAGAGATAACTAGCGAGAGATACAGGATAGAGTTATGAGCTAAGGGAGAGATAACCGGAGAGAAAAACAGGATATACAATGTAAGAGTACAGGACAGAATGTAAATAAACAAGCCAAGGATTCACATATTCCTTACACTGGATTACCCTTTTACTACTAAGAACAGCTACACCACAAGGACCATCATGAACACTTTTTGGTTCATTATAGTACAATTTCTTCTGACAGTATAGCCCATTATCTTATAATGTAGAAAATAATTATACATTGTTGCTAATTTCCTAATTGTGATGTTTTTTGCTGATCCAACAGGCAATATTGGAGGCTGTCAAGCAAGACAGACGGTGGACTGAAGGGTCCGTTCTCCATGTCTGAGAGGTGGCCAGCTCTGCCAGCCGTCATTGACACGGCCTTTGAGGACCTTGTGACAAAGAAAATCTACTTCTTCTCAGGTAAACAGAATTCTGATTTTTACACACACACACACACACACATTTCCCATCCACACACACACACACACACACACACACACACACACACACACACACACACACACACACACACACACACACACACACAGACGACATCACTCTAAGCTTCGTCTCTGTTATCCCTCAGGCACCAGGTTCTGGGTGTATACAGGACAGAGTCTCCTGGGACCCCGCAGCATTGACAAACTGGGTCTGCCCTCTACTGTAGAGAAGGTGGAGGGAGCACTGCAGAGAGGGAAAGGCAAGGTGCTGCTCTTCAGTGGAGAGAACTACTGGAGGTGAGTCAAGTTTCAATGTCCTGTATACAAGTACAGTGAAATGCCTTTCTTGCAAGCTCTAAAACACAAAAAATGCAGTAATCAATATCAATTTAGTACTAAAAAGAACATAAGGTAGAACAAAAACCAGGAAGAAAAAAAAAAAAAGTTCAGGAAGGAGGGTGTGTTGAGATAAGGTTGTGGGTTCAAGTTCTGAAGGGATTGTCATCGTATACACATACTAGAAATGCATGCACACACTGTATTGTAAATTGCTTTGGATAAAAGTGAGTGCTAAGCAGCAGAATATTGTTATATAAACTATATTATCATAACCTAGAAAATACTGATCTAAAATGTAACTAGAAGATGATCAGGATCAGAAGAGCTCAAGGAAGGGTTAAACTTATAACTATTTACTGGATCTGTAGGTCTGTGTTTTGTAATAACCAAACCAAATGTATCTGATCCTTACAGGCTGGATGTGAAGGGCCAGAATATCGACAAGGGATATCCCCGCTTCACAGACATTGTCTTCGGGGGTGTTCCCAATGACGCTCATGATGTCTTCCACTTCAAGGGTAAATATTAAATTATTAATTTACTCTGTGTGTAGACCTTTAAAAAGGGCCTTATTTTATTCTACATGAAGCAAAGAAATATTACAGCAAACTGTCAGTTTAGTTTGTACTTTCTTATCAAAGTTAGACACATTACAATCATGTTATAACTCCTCATAACGTATTGTGATTGTTTCTACTCTAGGCCACATCTACTTCTGTCGGGATCGTTTCTACTGGCGAATGAACTCTAGGAGACAGGTAGACCGTGTGGGATACGTGAAGTACGATATCCTGAAGTGCACCGACTCCTCCAACTACCGCTACTGAGCTACTTTACCCATAGAAATTGATATAGTAGAATGAGTATCCCCATTCAAGTCAGTATTCCGTGACGGTCTAAGGGGCCATCTCGGTTCTAGTATGTCTATTTCTATGGCACTGTTTCTGGGCTGAATATTTAAGAACCTTTCCAACAGGATGTTCATTCTTAGCCTGAGTCCCAGATTTGTTTGTGCTGTCTTGCCAACTTACTGCTATGCCATTCTCTGTCTCCCCTGAGGCTATAAAGGGGGATCTCTGATGTGAGAATTATGCAGATGAGTGCTTGTGGTACTGTTGGTGTATGGGGTGCCGTTTGTAAAGTTGAAACGACGCCCCACTTTGTGTGCTTTGTAAGATGGTGAAATATTGCCCCCCGCCCAGTTGATTCAGGTCAAACCAAATGATACACATGTATGGGCAATTTCCTTCTAACTGTGTGAGTAAATGGGTTCATTGTCCTCTAGTCTAGGGTCCAGAGACAGATAACCACAGCCCTGAAATAACGATTTCAGCACCAGCAGATCCGATTCACAATCTGTTGGTGCTTAAGCCTATCTGCCTGGCGCAGATATTTTTGATGAGCCATGAATTTGTATGTATATTACCCTCTGGTTTTATTTTTGTGTTCAACAATGCAATGTTGGTTTATTTGGTGTTATTTTATATTTCTGAACTGGCTCAAAAGCCATGTATTTTGCACTGGATGTCACGCAATGGTGTCTCCATCACTTTTAAGTTATTTTGTAAGTAAATCAATGTTTTGTATTAGAACTGGAAATTCAATAAACAAATAGCACTTCATTATTAGTTGTTGTCATTTTAACTATATAGCTAACTAATCATCTTGTGCAGCTGTCACCAAGCCTCTTCCTCTCTGCTGTCAACACAATGAGGTTCCGCATAATAGTTGAAGCTATGCCTGTTTTTTGTTGTTGAATGTCCACACAGCTGACAGAGCCAAACATCCAGCGTAATTAGGTGCCACTGCCACATTATAACAAATCCAAGTAAATAGATGCATTGTAACATCTAACCATAGTTATACAATCATCAAGATGCTATTTTACAATTGTAAGAAGCAGCTTGATGCAACATCGTAAGAAGCTCGATATTACACTTGATATTACTGCGCTGCTCATAGTCAAATTCTGTAATACGTCTTCCTCTGGAAACAATAATCCTATACTTTCCCCAAACATCTAAATATACTCTTAATTATATTTATTGAATATAATCGTTTAATACGATTAATTGGGGGGGGGGAAGCTGCCCTTAACACAATGAAAATGCAAGGAGCACATTTTAAAGCGGCTTCCACTTTAGCAAAACAGAGAAATAAGATCCGGTTTGTCGAACAGGAAGCGAGGAGATACTGATGGCGCCCGACTAGAATGGAGTAGCAATTATCGCGTACAACTTCTTATACTGTTTGGCGTGTCTACTAAGTCATAAACGAATTCAACTCGCAATACACGGTAAGTAAAAATCCCACAGGATCTCGTGTTATATAGATAAATTAATTACATTTTCTTCAGGAACGAGCGTTGGGCGATCTGTTTTTGCTGAGGCCCTCGAGGCCCCACGCCTTGGTAGGTTCTATAATGCCTGAATGCAAAACGAAGGCTTGGCGGAAAATGGCGGAGCAGGCAGGAGGGAGGGCAGCTAGGCTTGTTTAAATCAAAAAGAGGGGTCGTTGTTAGCTACACGCTCGACTCCAGGTGTGTTTAGCTAGAGTTGACAAAATAAAAACGACAATAATGGCTATATTTGACCTGTTATGCCACCGACCTTGTTGCATGTGTTGTGCAACCTCATGTTAGCAGTATTACATTACCAGGATCTGACTGGCTTATCCAAGAACGAACGTTAGCTGGCTAACTAACCTTGCTGTCTTCCTAGCAAAGCTGCTATTACTAGCTAATTTAGCTACTAGCTAGTAAACGTGGCTTTCACTTTGGCTATCTAAGCACACAGAAGAAGAAACCAYGTCCAATGTAGTCAAGTTACAGTTAGCCATGTAGCTAACTAGCTGGATAACTACTGCATGTTAATCAGTGATATTGTTTACCTTCACACTCAAAGACCCACAGAAAGGAGTCCCGTTCAACAAAGCACCCTCACGAATGCTACTCTAGAGAAACACCTATAAACTGATATGCAATAAGCTGCAATTCTTAAAAAAAAAAAAAGGTTATTTCACACAATCAATATCCAATTAAAAGTACACTCCCTGTGAAAGAATAGGCTAATGCCAGAAGATGGATATTTGATAGACGTATTATAGTTGAAAACTGCTATCTATCATCAATATAGATGTGTCTAGTGTGACCATGACTGTCCTAAGGAAGGAAGGACTAGTGTGACCATGACTGTCCTAAGGAAGGAAGGACTAGTGTGACCATGACTGTCCTAAGGATGGAAATGGGTCAGATGGCTCGAGAGTTAAAAGCATTATGTTGACAATGCCAAGGTTGTGGGTTTGATTCCCTCACACACGGAACATGTCACCCAGTCTCTTTGGATACTGAAGTTCCCTCTGGGGAAAATGAACATTCAATTCTAAAAAGCGCTGCTATGGACCATATTATTTTCTATACTAGATGGAAGGGGAGATAGAGGTGGAGAGCAGCAGTGATGTGGGTCCGTCAGGGTCCAGGATGGAGGAGCCGTCGGAGAGCGGTATGGGCATGGAGTCCTCAGAGGCCATGTCTGCAGACAGCAGTGATGCAGCGGCCCACCATGCATCCCAACATCACAGCCAGCACCACCACGGGCACGGTCGCCACGGACACGGTCACCACGGCATTGCCCCAGAGTCAGACTGCCACGTGGGACAGAGCTCAGAGGGGGTCCTGGTATGAACAACAACACTATCTGAACTGTTCAGAATCATCCAATTTTAATGCTATGTAACATACAAGAGATACTTAATGGTACAGTGTAATAAAGTCAAAAGTAATACACTTAAAGCCTGTGTGTTTGTAATGATAATCATAGTACATTTTATAAAGCACTTTTTCAAGGATCCAATGACGTCTATGTTTGATTGTCCTGATAGGGGCTCTAGTGATTTGGTAACACTTTTATTTCGGATAGTCCCAAATAGATGGTTTGTAGATGTTCAATAACTGTCAACAACATTTCAACTAACTATCTACTAACCTTAACCGTTATCCTAACCCTAAACTTAACCCTTACCCTTATTCTCAACCTAACCCTAACTGTAACCATAACAAGCAGTTGCTTATCAACAGATAGTTTGTTGACAGTATGACCATCTGTAGAGCATCTATATGGCACTATCCACATAAAGTGTGACCTTAAGTTTTAGTTAGCCTCCATGCCCATGCCTCTCACCCGTGTTTCTGTTTCCAGGTGTTCCTACCAGAGACTAGCTCCAGTACGGATGTCACCCACCACAGGGCCACCGTCCACCTCCCAGACTCTTCATCTGTGGCCCAGTCCACCAGCGTCTCCACTGTAACGCAGTCCATCCTGGTGTCTGGGTCAGCCCAGGTGAGGATCTCTAATATTCAAGCGCACCTTGGTTCACCYCCATAGTACTCTTCTCCCCCCAAAACATTTTTTTACTGGTATACTACACTCTTTTCTTACTAGCATTGATTTAGCTAATAGCTGTGTTTCTTTTAGATTTGACTTGGATTGACCTGTATAAAGGTATTTTACCTACCTTAGTTGAATGTCACTGATCGTTAGTCGCTTTGGATAGAAGGGCATGTAGCCTAGTGGTTAGAGTGTTGGGCCAGTAACCGAAAAGGTTGCTAGATCGAATCCCCAAGCTGACAAGGTATACATCTGTTGTTCTGCCCCTGAACAAGGCAGTTAACCCACTGTTCCTAGGCCATCATTGTAAATAAGATTTATTTCTTAACTGACTTGCCTAGTTAAATGAAGGTTAAAAATACATTTAAAAAACGTCATACCATATATTATATTACAGGTGATGGTTCACTCCAGCGCGGCGGTGTCTGACTCGACAGCCTCCACCTCCTCAGATCTGGGATCAGCCATAGACAAGATCATAGAGTCCACCATCGGACCCGACATCATGAACGGTGAGGGAATGAAAAACATTTTCCCCCGAAGGGAATTTGATTCCTATCAATCGTGAAAATATATAAAACATTAGACATAAACGTAACAATCAATGTCAGTACAACATACGCCATTCAGGTAATGTAATCTGTCCATCACAGTCAATATCTATGTATCATTGTTGTCCAGGTTGTATAGCAGTGACCAGTGCAGAGGACGGCGCTGCAGAGACCAGTGAGGGTCAGTATTTGATACTACAAGGATCAGATGATGGTGAGCTTTTCTCTCACAGGCTACAGGAACTAATTCCGCTTGTGTACAATAGTTACAAAAACTCTCCGCTCGTTGCTAGACAATTAAAATGCTATTAATGCAACGTGCTAATAAAATGTTGCTTCAAAAGTAAATTAGTTTTTTTTTTACATAGGCACAATAGTGTTTTAATGTTACGTGTTAGTGAGAATGCTAACAGTAACAAAATATTTTTTGTTACTTAAGTGTCGAAGGGAAACGAAACATTCCAAAACTGCCTTCTGGAATCAAATACAGCTGTTAGGTTCTAAATATCAGAGTAAGAACTCGACGGACTCTTATGAAAGCATAAATCAAGTTTAATCAAAAGAAGACAAAATTCACACAAGCACTGATATTTAACCCTTTCTCCTATGCTGAGTCTCCTCCTACACGTCTGAACAGCCAATGCATCTCTGTTGCTAGACAGAACCTTTCGTGATATCTGTTCTTCCTCACTTCATCTGACCTGATCTCTGCCTCAAAGTGCAACACTCCTCCCCAACTCACGGCTGTCATGGTGACTGGTACCAGACTGTGTCTCTTCTCCTTCCAGAGGATCTCTGATGGCTAACAGTAACATATCCTGACGGAATGTAAACGGTATACATTCCCCTCTTTCCCTCAGTGAAAGGAATAAGTATATTTCATGATTTCGTCATGAAGCCAACACAGCCATGGCAGGTTGAACATCATGTTTTTGTATTCTGAATAAACTATCCCTTTTAAAGATGGTATAGTGTATTTTTGAAACAAGAACACTTATCTGTACAAAATATCATTGGTTGATTGGTTTGACTTGATTCGGTACACCTGGAGCGATGGACRTTCAGGAGAATGGACATTTACACAATGTAAAGATAGAAATGTATTGTGTAGATCAAATGAAGAGTTTAATTTCAAAAAGCTTTATTTATATCAGGAAATGTTGGGCAAATTAACGTTTGTTGTTTAAAGAACTTATGAAAGAGATGTTTTTTCACCATCTTATCATGGAATGGGGTTGTTCAATGACGGACAAATAATCATGTTTTGTTGCAAAACGTTATATATCCCACCTCACTCGCAGAGAAATGGGTAGTACTGCTTGATTTTACAGTCAAATGTSACAAATAACTACACTTTTAATAAAGACCTGTACAAACGATACATTTTGTGACATCAATATACACTGAGTATACAAAACATTAAGGACACCTGCTCTTTCCATGACATARACTGACCAGGTGAATCCAGGTGAAAGCTATGATCCCTTATTGTCACTTGTTAAATCCACTTCAATCAGTGTAGATGAAGGGGAGGAGACGGGTTAAAGAAGGATTTTTAAGCCTTGAGACAATTGAGACATGGATTGTATATGTGTGCTATTCAGAGGGTGAATGGGTAAGACAACGATTTAAGTGGCTTTGAAAGGAGTATGGTAGTAGGGGCCAGGCGCACCAGTTTGTGTCAAGAACTGCAACGCTGCTGGGTTTTTCACGCTCAACGGTTTCCCGTGTGTATCAAGGATGGTCCACCACCCAAAGAACACCCAGCCAACTTGACACAACTGTGGGAAGAATTGTAGTCAACATGGGACTGCATCTCTGTGGAACGTTTTCAACACCTTGTAGAGTCCATGCCCCGGTGGAATGAGTCTGTTCTGAGGGGGAAAGGGGGAGGTGCAGCTTAATATTAGGAAGGTGTCCTTAATGTTTTGTACACTCAGTGTATATATGAGATATTTTTTTAAATAAAACATTTATCAATACAGTAATATGAGATCATGTATGTAAAGTATTTACGTTTGACATGTTAATCATTTAGTAGATGCTCTTATCTAGAGYGACTTAGTTAGTGCATTTATCTTAAGATAGCTAGGTGAAACAACCACAAATCAAGGGTTCCATATAGAAACTTATGAGAATGGTTCTTTATTTAACCTTCAAAAAGGGTTCTATAAAGCGCCAAAAAGGGTTCCGCTATAGTTACAAGCCAAAGAACCCCTATCTGATACTATTTAGAACCATTGTTTTGTGTACAGGACACAAACATTCCGTTTCAGCTAAACAATTGATATATAGCGTTTTGCAACAAAACCCCATTTTAATACACATCTAAAATCTATAAAAATAAAAAATCTGAAAACAGTAGTATTTTTACGCACATGAAGGTACGCATAAGCAATTATTTCTGATCAAAAAACACAAATGTGAAGAATGTGTGTATGTCGCGTTTTGAACAGAAGCTCTAAAGAAATGAATGTCATATTGGATTAGTTGAGCATCACAACTTATTTATACTTCTCTGTACAAAAATATCATTCGTTATTTGGTTTGACTTGATAATGTACACCTGGGGCAATGGACATTCAAGAGAATGGACATTTACACAATGTTCAGATAGAAATGTATTGCGTAGATCAACTATAACTGTCAGGATAGGATAGGAGATTGTATGTGCTCTATTCATTCTATTTCTATATCCAACATGCAGTTCCAGATACATCCCTGCCATTAGTGAAGGCAGCCAATCCAACATGCAGTTCCAGGCACAGCCCTGCCATTGGTTGAAGACAGCCAATCCAACATGCAGTTCCAGATACAGCCCTGCTATTGGTTGAAGGCACCCAAATCAATAGTTTCAGAAAAGGAGTCACTTCCTGACATCTGTATTCAGATAGTTGTAGTCACCTCCAAAGTTACTATTTGTCCCCTGGAAAGATAATTACTTTCCACAAAGCAGAGTTAAAACTAGAGTTATCCAGGTTTGTACTAGACCCGGACAGAGAGTTACTTTCCACAAAGCAGAGTTAAAACTAGAGTTATCCAGGTTTGTACTAGACCCGGACAGAGAGTTATTTTCCACAAAGCAGAGATACTAGAGTTATCCAGGTTTGTACTAGACCCAGACAGAGAGTTACTTTCCACAAAGCAGAGTTAAAGCTAGAGTTATCCAGGTCTGACCAGTGTGGTTTCTCCCTCTTCTATTGTAGCCCACACGTCAACCTCGGCCCTGTCCAGCCATCACCGCATCACCATCGAGGCTCTGGGAGAGGGTCCTACCTCCACCTGCCACGACCAGGGAGACATGCAGGGTATGAAATATGCAACGTATGCCAGTGGGTTGCCATGAAAGAACATTGAAACATAGAGATTTCAAATGAATGCTGTCCCTTTTTTTTCATACAATGTTTTATGACATGCAAGATAACCTGCACCGTGACCAGCCAGACCAGCCCTCTGGCAGCCACTACCCAGACCATGAGGACCAGGACAACCAGCACTCCCACGCATCTCAGTACATGGACTGTAGCGGTGGAGACGCAGACAGACCAGACCAGGTAAGGGGCAGACACGATTTAGGTTTTTTGAGTCACGTCTGAAAACACAACCTTTTAAGTCAAGGATTTAATTCTTATTTTAGAAATCCTTCTTGTTTTATCTCCTTTATGGCTTTTCAGTTTCTTTTATTCCGTTGTTTTACGGTAAAGTGTGTAACATTTTTAAATGCAGTTTTAAATAAAGTTTGACTATTTGATTTGACCAGACTGGAGAGTCGTCCTCCTCGTATGTAGACGACGAGGAACCTGACCAGATGAGGATCTCGTCCCGGTCTCTGTCCCGCTTCCCGGAGTACGGTGTAGTCGACAACTCTGACCAGGACCTGCGGGGGTACGTGGAGGGTAGCGGAGCCGCCGACTCYAACCCCTCGTCCCCCGGCATTCGACGACGCCACTCTCACTATGTTGTGGACTGCAGTGCGGGGACGGAGGTGTACATGGAGTGTGAAGAGGATTTGAGGCCGCAGCACTCTCAGAGCTACATCGACAGCAGCAGCAGAGCTAACCACTCCCAGAGTCACCGTACCCTACAGCAGTATGTGGAGTTTGTTGCTGCAGATTCAGAGCAGCCCGGTTGTTCCAACTACCAGGATCAGGAAGGGCAAAGGGAGGACCCAAACAAGAGCCCAGACCAGAACCAGGGCCCAGACCAGAACCAGAACCCAGACCAGCCACAGCACTCTGACCAGCAGCAGCCCCAGCACTCCCACTACATGGAGACCACCAGCAGCAGCACTGGCCCAGAGGCCTCCCCGGGCCGGTACACTGGGATAGGGGAGGGAGGCGAGGGCTCCTCCACAGACCACCACCACCCCCAGGCAGACACTGTGGGNCAGACCACCACCACCCCCAGGCAGACACTGTGGGATCAGACCACCACCACCCCGAAGCAGACACTGTGGGATCAGACCACCACCACCCCGAAGCAGACACTGTGGGATCAGACCACCACCACCCCCAGGCAGACACTGTGGGATCAGACCACCACCACCCCGAAGCAGACACTGTGGGATCAGACCACCACCCCGAAGCAGACACAGCAGGCTCAGCAGAGGCTATGGAGTGCACAGAGAGCCAGCCTGGCCCTTACATCAGCAGCAGTGGGACCTACTCCTCCCGCCTGGAGCCTGACGTTGAGGGGGCCCCTGAGCCTCAGTGGTCCCCCAGTCTGGGGAGGCCTTTCAGGGGAGAGGAGGGTGGCATGGTGGGGGGGTCTAGATCTTCAGCCGGGGAGGAGGGGGGGGCTGGAAGAGGACCAGGGGTCACCGTCCCCCACACCATGGCTGAACTGGAGGAGATGATGGAGGTAGTGATCGTTCAGCAGTTTAAGTGCAAGATGTGTCCCTACAAGAGCGTCTCCAAAGACACCCTCATCAACCACATGAGAGACAGGCACTTCAAACCCACAGGTCAGTACATCCCATCTAGAGAGAACTGAGAGACAGGCACTTCAAATCCACAGGTACAGTAGCCCCATCCCACCCAGAGAGAACTGAGAGACAGGCACTTCAAACCCACAGTACAGTAGCCCCATCCCATCTAGAAGAGCTGAGAGACAGGCACTTCAAACCACAGGTACAGTAGCCCCATCCCACCCAGAGAAACTGAGAGACAGGCACTTCAACACACAGGTACAGTAGCCCCATCCCATCTAGAGAAACTGAGAGACAGGCACTTCAAACCCACAGGTACAGTAGCCCCATCCATCTAGAGAGAGCTGAGAGACAGGCACTCAAACCCACAGGTACAGTAGCCCCATCCCATCTAGAAGAGAGCTGAGAGACAGGCACTTCAAACCCAAGGTACAGTAGCCCATCCCACCTAGAGAAGTGAAGACAGGCACTTCAAATCCACAGGTACAGTAGCCCCATCCACAAGAGAGACTGAGAGACAGGCACTTCAAACCACAGGTACAGTAGCCCCATCCCCAAGAGAGCTGAGAGACAGGCACTTCAAACCCACAGGTACAGTAGCCCCATCCATCTAGAGAGACTGAAGGACAGGCATTCAAACCCACAGGTACATAGCCCCATCCCATCTAGAGAGACTGAGAGACAGGCACTTCAAACCCACAGGTACAGTAGCCCATCCCATCTAGAGAGAAGAAAAGACAGGCACTTCAAACCCACAGGTACAGTAGCCCCATCCCATCTAGAGAGAACTGAGAGACAGGCACTTCAAACCCACAGGTACAGTAGCCCCATCCCATCTAAGAGAGCTGAGAGACAGGCACTTCAAACCCACAGTACAGTTGCCCCATCCCATTGAGAGAGAACTGAGAGACAGGCACTTCAAACCCACAGGTACAGTAGCCCCATCCCATCTAGAGAGAACTGACCAGGCACTTCAACCCACAGTACAATGGATAGCCCCATCCCATTCTAGCGAGAACTGAGAGACAGGCACTTTAAACCCAAGGTACAGTAAGCCTCCCCATCATCTAGAGAGAACTGAGAGACAAGCACTTTCAAAACCCACAGTACAGTAGCCCCATGCCATCTAGAGAGAACTGAAAGACAGGCACTTCAAACCACAGGTACAGTAGCCCATCCCATCTGAGAGAGAACTGAAGACAGGCACTTCAAACCCACAGGTACAGTAGCCCCATCCCATCTGAGAAGAACTGAGAGACAGGCACTTCCAACCCACAGGTACAGTAGCCCCATCCCATCTAGCGAGAACTGAGAGACAGGCACTTCAAAAACCACAGGTACACAGTAGCCCATCCCATCTTGAGAAACTGAGAGACAGGCACTTCAAACCCACAGGTACAGTAGCCCCATCCCATCTAGAGAGAACTGAAGACAGGCACTTCAACCCACAGGTACAGTGCCCATCCCATTCTAGCGAGAAACCGAGAGACAGGCACTTCAAACCCACAGGTACAGTAGCCCCAATCCCATCTGAGAGACATCTAGAACTAGGGCAACTTATCAAGCACCCCCAAGGTGTTTCTTTACAGTGCCCATCCCATCTAGAGAGAACTGAGAGACAGGCACTTCAAACCCACAGGTCAGTACATCCCATCTAGAGAGAACTGAGGGAAGAAAGACACATAAACATACAGTACAGGAGGCAGCCATCTATGAATGAATCACTAGTATTGATCTTCAGTTTAGACATCTGAGGGAAGAAACAGAATTCAAATGGAATCAAACTTTATTCATCCTCAATTGAAATAATTAGATTAAAACTATTTATCCTCAGCTGAATTAATTAGATGACAACTTTTATTTATCCCCCTGGGGAAAATAGACTAATACAACCTTTTTATCATTTACCGAACGTGCGCTCTGCCAACGAGGCCTGTATGGAATATGATCAAATAAAACGAGATAGTGCTTTATTAACTCCTAAACTGAGGTTCTGTGCTCCACTAGAAACTAAAAGGAATATGGCTAAATCAATCCCCAAAGGGAAAAATTGCATTTGATTGAGCTGATTGATGGTCCTGAATGGAATACAATGATCTGATTGGTGGTGTGCTGTGTGACTTCCAGGTGGCCCCCCTCCTAAGAAGCGTGGTCGGCCCAGGCGTAGTGATACGTTGGCCTGTCAGCAGGCTGAGGTGAAACCAGAGCCACASCCTGAGGAGCCAGAGGACGAAGACATCGTAGATGCTGGGGCCATCGATGACTCTGAAGGTACGTTGAGATCATGTTCAATTTTTTTTTTTTATATAAGCACTTGTCACAAGAAGCCGATAGCAGGTCGGTCGGTCAGCTGGACGGTCAGCCGGTTGGTCGGTTAGCCGGTCGGTCGGTCAGTTAGCCCGTTAGCCGGTCAATCGGCCGGTCAGCTGGGCAGTCAGTCAGTCAGTCAGTCGGTTGGTTACTTGGGTGTATGGGCAAGTGGTCGATTTGGGATTCACACACTCACTCTCTCCCTCTTTTCTCTCCAGAGGACAGTGACTATAACCCAGCAGATGAGGACTGTAGGGGCAGACAGCCTGCCCTGCTGAGACAACCTGCCCCTCCTCCCTGCTCCTCCACAGACCGCCCCCGACGCAGGGTGGGACGCCCCAGGAAGTTCACCTACACAGAGGGCAGCTACAACTGCAAGGGTGGGTACTACTGTAGGAACAATACACTCGCCATGCTCACATTCAACGAATAATACGCTCAGCTGTTTCTGCACGTCTTCTCAATTTTTAAGTGAAGGCTTTTCCAAAGATCACTGCAAGAAGACAATTGTGTGCTGTTTTCATTCACTAAGCTGTTATTGAATAGGTTTCTTATGCATGAACTCTGCTCTGTATTTCCCTTGTTTCGGCTGAGTACAGAAGCTGAGGGTGCATCCAAGCAGCGTAACGGGAGTGGGGACCCTCAAGGCTCCGAGGAAGCCAGTTCCTCAGGCCTGGGAAACGGACCAGATTCCTTGGCCAATGGAAAAGCAGTGGAAGCCGGCATCAGCCAGTCAGACTCTGAGAACAAAGACCCGTCACCCAATGGGAGGCCGGAGGAGGCAGAGTTTTTCCCCAGGAAACGAGGTCGACCCTCCAAGCGGTTTCTCAGAAAGAAATACAAGAAGTACATGAAGTAAGACTCATTGTTACGGACACCTGAAGCGAGCTACTGTATCTCTGAATACCTGTATCGTACTGTCCTGTGATAGCCTGGATTTTGACATTTTACATTGTCCCTTCCAGCAACTATGGTGGTTGCGTACGGCAGAGATCTGTACTGTTGGAAAGGATATTACATGATGTAGCCGCATACTGAGATCTTCTAACTAAATACCTTCACTCCCCCTACCGGTCTGTATCACCAGGTATTACACGTCTCTGAATCCCCTTCTGAGGCCTCACAACTGTTGGATTTGTGGCTCTCGCTTCCTGTCCCAGGATGACTTGAGGTTCCACGTAGACTCTCACCAAGGAAACGACCCAGAGTGCTTCAAGTGCCTGCAGTGTAACTATCGCTGCAAACGATGGTCCTCGCTCAAGGTGAGTGGGGCCGGGGGCATACAGTCCGATCAGTCAGTCAAATGTATATAGCCTTCATTACAGCATTTATTGCAAATGAATTACACTGCTTCTTTAATCATTGAATCAGTCTTCAGTTTTTCTCTTGTATCTCAGGCCTAGTCTGTTCCCTGTACTGTCTGTAATAACCACAGTGGAATGGTAAGAGCCTGATTTCTCTGTTGTGTTAAACAGGAACACATGTTTAACCTCACCAGGGGCACAAGGCCGTGGAGTTTGAGGGTGTGACTTACAGGCGAGTGTGTATAGAGGTGCTCATCGACCTTCTGGCATAACAATAGGACAAGTTGTCCCCAACAGCACAACACGTTACACGCACACACCACCAACCAGCAGCACACAGCACACCACACCCACACAACACCACACACAACAGGCAGTTTAGTAACCGCAGTACGTGACGCGGGCAGTTGTTCTTGCCTGACCCATGTGAATGTGGACATTCAATGTGAGCGATTCATACAATTCACAATCCCAGAAAAAAAATGGAATAACTTTTTGTTTTTTTGTTTTTTTTTAAGCTGGAGATGATCGAAGCTTAATCGATTTTAATTATCAATAAATCATTCGCAACTCGCAGTAACTTATCTTTTGCATCCTTCTACAGAAGAACAAAGTCTGAGTCTGTTAAGTATTCACGTTTTTATCTATAAATGGTTGAGTTACTATAGTTGGCCAACGCCTGATGACTTTATTCTATGCCAGGTCAATCCCATTTAAAAACATGTTTATAAACTGAGTGAATATCTTGTTTTCATGCCATAGCAGGTTTGATGAATCTGTATAAAGGTTTTAAACCCGATATATCTTTGTTTTTTAATCCATAGGAGTCGTGTGGTCTGCTGTACAGGCAGATGTATTTTGTACAGGTTGGTTTGCTCTACAGTTCAAGTGTGGTCACGTCGGGTCTGACCTAAGGTTAGTGTTGTCGTTCCGTGTCCAGTGTGGGTCTGGTCTGACTTCGTCGCAGGTATCTAAGGTGTTTTGTCGTTCCAGGTGTCGTTGTGGTCTGTCTGCTCTCGGCAGGTATCTAAGGTGTTGGTCTTCCGCTGTGGTCGAGTGTGGTTCTGGGTCTGCATCTCGGGTATCGAAGGTGTTTGTCGTTCCGCTGCTCCAGTGTGGTCTGTCTGACTCTCAGCAGGTATCTAGTGGTTGTCGTTGCCTGGCGTGCGTGTGGTCTGTCTGAGTTCAGCAGGTATCATAAGGTGTTGTCGTTCCGGTCCAGGTGTCTGTCTGCTCTCAAGCAGGGTATGTAAGGTGTTGTCGTTTCCGTGAGGTGGTCTTGTCTGACTCTCAGCAGGTATCTAGGTGTTTCGTTCCCGGTTGTCGTGTGGCTCTGTCTGACTTCAGCAGTAATCTAAGGTGTGTCGTTCCGGCGGTGTCGCAGTGTGGTCTGTCTGACGCTCAGCAGGTATTCTAAGGTGTTGTCGTTCGCGTGTCAGTTGTGGGTCCTGTCTGCTCTCACAGTATGGCAAGGTGTTGTGTCCTGTCCCGTGTGGTCTGTCTGCTCTCAGCAGGTATCTAAGGTGTTTCGTCGTGTCCGATGTGTCTGTCTGAGCTCAGCAGGTTAATCTTAAGTGTGTCGTTCTGCTTCGTTCCAGTGTGGTTGTTGACTCTCCAGCAGGATCTAAGGTGTTGTCCGTTCCAGTGTTCGTGTGGTCTGGCTGCTCTCAGCGGTATCTAACGGTGTTTCGTTCTCGTGTCAGTGGGTCTGTCTGACTCTCGCTGGTATCATAAGGTGTTGTCGTTTGCCGGTCAGTGGTGGTTGTCTGACTGCTCAGCTGGTATCTAAGGTTGTGTCGTTCCGCCGTGTCCAGTGTGGTCTGTCTGACTTCAGCAGGTATTAAGGTTGTTGTCCGTTCCGCGTGTCGAGTTGGTCTGTCTGATTCAGCAGGTTCTAAGTGTTTGTCGGTTCCGTGTCAGTGGTGGTCTGTCTGACTCTCAGCAGGTATCTAAGGTGTTGTGTTCCCGGTGGTCCAGTGTGGTTGTCGACTCTTAGGCAGGTTCTAAGGTGTTGTGTCCCGTTCAGGTGTGGTTTGTTCTGACTCTCAGCGAGGTTCTAAGGTGTTTGTCGTTCCAGTGTGTTCTGTCTGGACTTCGGGTATCTAAGGGTGTGTGGTTTCCAGGTGGTCTGTCTGACTTCGAGGTTCTCGAAGGTGTTGTCGGTTCCCGGTCCAGTGCGGTCTGTCTGACTTCAGTCAGTATCTAAGGTGTTGTCCGTTCAATGTCCGTGTGGTTCATGTATGATCTCAGAGGGATCTAAGTGGTTGTCGTTCCCCGCTGTCCAGTGTGTCTGTCTTCTGACTCGCAGATTCTTAATTTGTTGTCTTCAGTGTGGTCTGTCTGACTCTTCAGCAGGTTCTAGGTGGGTTGTCTTCAGGTTGTGGTTGTCTGCTCTTCGCAGGTGTATCTAAGGTTTGTGTTCCCGTGTCGTGAGTCTGTTGACTTCGCCGGTTCTAAGGTGTTTCGTTCCCGTCGTGTGTCTGTCTGACTCATGCGCGAGTTCTAATCGGTGTTTCGTTCCAGGCAGTTGTGGTCTGTCTGATCATCAGCAGGCTATCTAAGGGTGTTGTCGTTCCCGGTGTCGTGTGGTCTAGGTCTGCTCTGCAGCAGGTATCTAGGTGTTGTCGTTCCGTGTCCGTTGTGGTCTGTTGCTCTCGCAGGTATCTAAGTGTTGGTCGTTTCCCGTGTCCGTGTGGTTCTGTCTGCTCTTGCGCAGGTATCTAAGGTGTTGTCGTTCCCGTGTCCAGTGTGGTCTGTCTGCTCTCAGCAGTATCGAAGTGTTGTCAGTCCGTGTGGACCCCAGGTTTGGCGTGGTCTGGCTGCTCTCGCAGGTTTCTAAGTGTTGGTCGTTTCCCGTGTCCAGATAGTGTCTGTCTGTCTCTCAGGGGCAGGTTTCGAAGTGTTGTCGTTTCCGTGTCCAGTGTGGTCGTCTGCTCTCAGCAGGTATCTAGGTGTTTGTCGTTTTCCGTGACCAGTGTTGGTCTGCTGCTCTCAGCAGTACTCTTAAGGTGTTGTCAAGTCGTTGACCGTGTGGTCGTTGGGCTCTCGCGGTTTCTAGGTGTTGTCTTTCCCGTGTTCCAGTGTGGTCTGTCTGACTCTCGCAGGTTTCTAAGGTGTTGTCGTTCCGTGTCCGTGTCGGGTCTGTTCTGACTCTAAGCTTGGTCTCTAAGGTGTTGGTCGATTCGTTGTCCAGTGTTGGTCTGGTCTGACTCTCAGCTCGGTATCTAAGGTGTTGTCGTTCGTGTTTCCAGTTGTGGTTCTTCTGCTCTCGCACGGTATTCTAGTGTTGTCGTTCCGTGTCCAGTGTGGTTTGGTGACTCTGCTCGAGGTATCTACGGTTGTTGTCGTTCCGTTGTCCGGTGTGTCTGTTGACTTCAGAAGTTTAAGTGTTGTCGGTTCCGTCGTCCAGTGTTGGTTCTGTTGACTCTCAGCGGTATCT